>NW_023412651.1:0-60013 GCF_903995425.1 Onychomys torridus
GAGAAGGAGAAGATTAAGAAGAAAGAGGAGGAAGGAGGAGAAGGAGAAGAAGGAGGAGGAGGAAGAGAGGAGGAGGAGGAAGTAGGAGGGAGGAGGAGAGGAGGAGAGAGGAGGAGGAGGAGGTGTGTGATTGTGGCTGCCTTGTCTCTGGAAGCCTCTATGTGATCTCTGGAGAATACCATGGGAAAGTAGAAAGAAAGTTCAAGGACAAAGGTCAGGGGGATTGTGGAGGGTTTGTGAGGAATCCCGGGGAAGACAGTCTTCAGAGCACAGATGCCTTAGGTCCAGGGGAGCTGTCTGAGTCTGCCTCCTGATGGGATCTTCAACTGTGCACAACAAACCAATTCAGGTGACTGGATTTTAGGCTTGCTGGACCCCAGTGGTGCTGAGGGCACCACCAGGCAGTCCCTTCTGCCACCTAGCACTTTTCATTAGTGTATCTCCTGCCCAGCCACTGGACTTAACTTTTCCCCTAACTTCTTGTATCAACTGAAGCCTGGCTGGAGTAGAGCCAGGAAGAGCCAGGGACTTCGTCAACATTGAGGTGAAGGGGAGAAGGAGAAGCCCAGGAGTTTCTAGCTACCCTCTGGGGTACTGGGCACTTCCTGAATTAGAGCCAGGTCCTTCCCCATGCCCCAGCACCCTCCATTTAGACCTTGGGAGCTCACCAGCCAGCAGAGTAGACCCCAGACAGCTCAGTAGAATCAAGACTCAGATTCTGGGTAATATTGCCCCAGGTGTCTTCAGCCTTTGCCATGGTTCCTTCCTGAGACCGAGCTACCAACATACGTGAGTGGAGCTGTGGAGAGAATCAGGGAGTCCTCAGTACAGCTCTGCAGAGGACTCTGTGCAGAGATTGGCAAATTCCCGGGCACCTGGGCTATGGAATCAGTCCTCCTTGCTCCAGCCTTGAGGGACATGAGTTGTCCACCCCCACTGCATGTTCTGCACTGTGACATTCCTAAACTTCCTGAACAAGCAGGTGCCTCTGAATCATTTTTTCCTCTGCTGCTCTTGCTTCACACAGTGTTAATCTCCCCCAGACCTCCAGCCTGCCCTTCTTCACTTCCTCTTTCTCAAGATTCTCCTCCATTCCTCACTCATTAGCCTCTCTGGGTTCCTTCCCTATCCCCCACCTGAGCCCTCAAGGTTTTGTGTTCCACTGTTTGCCTCTGTTGCCCCCGCCCTCCCTGATCACCCCACCTCCTTCCCACCTTCATTTCCTTCCTTCTGAAGACAACTGCTATCTTGTCAGCAAGGCTGTGCTTTTCTCCTTAACTCTGGGACACCGGAAGCTTCCTTATGCTCCACTCAGCACACATGGTGTATCCTACATGTTTTAAACTGTGCTCCATATCTCCTGCTTTAGATTCTGTGGATGAGAGGGGATGGATTTCCTGGGGTGTGTCCTCAGGCAGGGGCGTGTAGTGATAAAACACCTTCCTGGGAGGGAGAGTTGGGGAAGGGATGTAAGGATGGAACTGGGTGCTGTACACAAAGTAGATAGTGAAGCTGTGTGCTGACCTCTGCCAGTAATCTCAGCTACAGGAAGGCTGATGAAGGGGAGTTGGAAGCTGGCAACCTGGCTTATACAGTGAGGGGAAAAGAAATGAGGAGAAGGAGAGGATAAATGAGGAAATGGAGAGGAACTGGGATGGAGTCTCTCCTTGTTCCTGGGGCCATCTGCTGTGATCTTCAGACAAAGTGCACTTAGAGGTGGAAGGTTGAAGAGCAAAGAGCTGTAGGAGAGATGGAGGCACAGGGCATGCTGGGAAGACAGTCTGTGGAGGTGAGTGGGCCTGGAGTGCCAGGTGGAGATCACCTCATGTGCTCATGGTATTTGGCCTCAGCGACTCTGGTTATGTTCCTGAGGCAGTTTTAGAGCTTCAGTGGGGATTTGCTTAGCCACATTGAACTATGTCACCTCCTGCTGTCATTTTTTCTTCCCAGAAACCTCAGCTTTTGTGCAAGGCTCTGAGGGAAAGAGGGTGGGTAAGGGACAGAGCAAA
Organism: Onychomys torridus; assembly: GCF_903995425.1. Taxonomy (NCBI): domain Eukaryota; kingdom Metazoa; phylum Chordata; class Mammalia; order Rodentia; family Cricetidae; genus Onychomys; species Onychomys torridus. Next base: position 2,010 of record NW_023412651.1, read on the forward strand.
CCAGAGCTCTGACTGTGTAGTTATCTAGAAGGAGCCTGAAGGGTGGGTAGTGGGGGCTGAGGAGGGCCTAGGATCATCAGCTCAGCTAGGAAGGCTCCTCCTCCCTGGTGCTGTGGCCCTCTGTCCCCTCAAGTCCTCTTGTGAATCCCCTAGACTCATGGGCTCCCCTGGAGCACAGTGGGGGCAGAGCCAGGGTGTAATTAATGAACTTGATAACTGTGGCTGAGGCCATGAATCCTCTAAACCCAGACCTGTGAATAGATGTGAATAGACGGTAACTTCCTGCTGATGACATTCATGAAAATTCCCAATCAGGGCTGTGACTTCAGACAGTTCCAGTTTTGTGACATATCCATTCACTTCTTTTCTTAGAGGTTTTGTGATACATCAGCTTCCAGGAGAAGCTCCGGAGGCTCAGGTCCTCTCCCTGAGACAGGCCATGGCACCTGGACAGAAGCTGAACAGCCTGGTCTCTGTGGCTCTGGTGTCCCCAGGCCCCCACTCCATGTGGTTCTTCCCCCACACAAACTGGCTGCACCCTCGGGACCCTAGGCAGCTGAAGCAGAGCAGAAAGTCAAGGATAAAGTCGGTGCTTTGGACCTGTGTAGCAGTCACTTGTCTGCAGTCAGAGAGGAAGTATAGGGGCTGTTGGTGGGTTTCTTCACTTCCTCCCAGTCCTGCCCAAGTCCCCAAGCTTGGCTGGTCTCACCTTCCACTCTCCCCCACTGCTGACCCCTCTTCCACTCCATCCTGTCCTACCCTACTGTCTAGAGCCCCCAGGTCCTTGCCTTCTTTTTAGACCCAGCTCTAGGGCCCTCTCTGCTCTGCTGGCAGCCCTCAGCTCTCACTGCTGTTCCCTCCTTTCCCATTTATGTGTCCATCCACCTCTAACCCCCAATGCCCTCCTGTCCCCCAACCCATCCTCACCCCTCTTGACCTTGGTTGGGCTGAGGTACTTCCTCCTGGCCTATTCTTTAGTTCACCCCATTCCTTCCTGTCTTGATCCTCTGTCTACCCTTGGGGCCTTACTTACACTCTTAGCTCTCTCCTCCCTCTCAAACCTCAGCCCCACCACACCCCCACTGCCTGACATTCCTTCTCCCACCTGCCCATTCCCTTGTGACTCTCTCTTCCCCAACCCCAACAACACCTTTCCAGCATCTACCAAGATTATTGAGTGTTTTCTTTCTTTCAGTTTGTTTATATGGTGGATTACATTGATAGATTTCATATGTTGAACCATCCCTGATCTCTGGGATGAGCCTAATCCATCATGGTGGATTATATTATTATGTGTCCTGGATTCGTTTGCCAGTATTTTATCGACTATTTTTGCATCAATGTTCATGAGGGAGATTGGTCTGTAATTCTCTTTCTTTGTTGCATCTTTGTGTGGTTTGGGTATCAGGGTAACTGTGGCCTAATAAAAAAAATTGCCATGCTCCTTCTGTTTCTATTGTGTGGAACAATTTGAGGAGTATTGGTATCAGCTCTTCTTTGAAATTCAGGTAGAACTCTTCACTGAAACCATCTGGCCTTGGGCTTTTTTTAGGTTGGGAGTCTTTTAATGACTGTTTCTACTAGCTTAGTGGTTATAGGTCTATTTAAATTGTTTATTGATTTAATTATGGTATGTGGTAACTATCAAGAAAATTGTCAATTTCTTTTGCAAACTGTTTTTGTCAAATCACCAATAAATAATAATAATAGTAACAATAAATAAGGATAATGATAAATGTCTTAGAAAATTTTTTATACCCTCTTACAAGTATGTCACCATAGCATTGATTAGACAAGGTCTCTAAGAGGCTAGGACTCACCAAGTAGGCTAGACAGGCTTGCCACAGACTCTAGGGTTTCCCTGCCTCTGACTTCTTAGTACTGACAATAAAAGAACACAGGACCATACCTAGCTGTATTACAGGAGTTCTAGGGATCAAACCGAGTCCTCATGGTTGTGAAGCAGGCCTTCTACCACTCAGCTATCATCCCATGATTTTGACACACAGATTTTTAGTAGTTAGTAAAGAGCCAGAATTTTCTGGAGATAATGCCCATGTGCTCCAGGAATGACTCAAAGGAACCTGGTCAGAAGCTGGTCCATTCTGCATGAAATAGAAAATCCAGAATTTCCAAAAAAGGTGGTGAAAGACATATATAAAAGGCCCAGAGAAATACATGGGTCAAAGTGGATGTGATAAGAAATATGTCCACTCTGTTCCATGGAAAAGCATGGAGGAATATGCATGTCAAGCATGGAAAGAATGCCCATGGAAAAGGGCATGAGCCTCTTGAGAAGTCCAGTGATGAAAAGTATTCAAGGCTAGGGCTGGGAATGGCAGATGGTGTTCCTGAAATGAGATGTAGGTAACCATGGGCAGAAAAATCCTGGTGTAATAGACAGAAGTGGAGTGGTCAGGGGGCAACATCATGGAGGGACAATTGGGTCATTAGTAAGGTGTATGTAACCCAGGCTGTGACCTCAGGGTGGAATGTGTGAACCCAACGTGACAGAATACACAGATTCTTCAGGTAAATAGATGGGCACCCACTTACATGTTGCCAGATCTTGATGACCAGCCATAGGAATGCATGATCAGAAGACAGAGAGCTGCCATCCAGGACAAAATGGGCTCCTGTGCCCAGTGTCCACAACATTACTACTTCTCAGAGAGACCAGACTCCATTTTTAGAAGGAAAGACAAGATTGGAATAAGAAGGACTCCTCACCACACAGCAGGTGCAGCTCTTCTCTGGGGTTTATGTTCCACCTAGACAGACATATGCCCCTAGATTCTGCTGTGAAGGTTAAAGGGTCGTAGGCAGACAGTCTCTGTGAAACGGCTCAGTCTGCTCTTGTAAGTTAAAGCTCTTATGGATAATATATGAATTGTGAATGTGAACTGATGTCCTCTTGTCATCAATCTGTGACATTGAGGCATGTGTGCCAGGCAAAGGTGTTATGTGGAGTTCTTGATGGGAACTAATTGAAGAACCACAAGGATCCTAGAGTTTGAAAGCAAGTATGTACAGCCACAACAGAGGAAGTCACATAATTTCAATGTGACTACTGGCATGCTATTGGGCTCTGGGAGAGAGAGAGAGTAGCCCTCTGGTCCCGTGACACCAGTGACAATGCAGCCCAGGCAACCACCATGAGCTGGGTCCCACCTCTACTGTGACATGAGGTAGACAGGCCCGGAAGTCAGAGAAGATCCCAGAAGTAAATGGTAACTGTGACATCATGGATCCTTGTAGATCATAGCTATTCTACACAGAAAGATGTCTGTGTGACAAAGCTATTCTCCTCCAGATCACATACTATACCTTATCATGAAGAGTGACTCAGATTAATCATCCCCTAAACTGTCACCTCAGCCTCAACTCCCATGTCACTTGAATGAGGGAATGCACTGCACAGCAAAGCAGAGGGCAGTGGACGACAACACCAGTATCTTCTCCTGTCACCCAGAAGCCACAGGGAGCACAGGGCCTACTGTTGACTGTGAAATAGGCAGCTTTGATCTCACATGATGAAGGTGGTCTGGGGAGCAGACACTAAGGTTGGGATACAGACTATACTCTGATCTGGGGTCAGAAGACTAAGAGAAAGCCACATCTTGTCCCCTGTCCACTTGTATGTTATCATATCTGCCATCACACCCAAGGCAGAATTGGGCTTTTGATGTGGAGATAGAAATGGTGTGACTTGTCGAGATGCAAATATTTAGTGCCCATCCTTTACAGAAAACTTGACTCCTGCCAAATGAACAGCACTATCTGATGCTTCTGCCCCAGATGGTAGACCAGATGGACTTGGGGTACAAGGGCAGGAGTTTCCCTGTAGCCCACTGTGTACCACTACAAAGCCCCATTCCCTGCTTTGGGTTCTGTGGATGAGAGGGCACAGGATTGGTGGGATGTGGCCTCAGGTCCCAGAAACAAGAGTTAAAGCCCTTTCCTGGGTAAAATTGTGTAGATGTTCTTCAGGGGTAGAGCCTGGAGGTGACCTGGATGTTTGTTCCAGAAATAAGGTGGGAAATGAAGCTTGGCTTGGTGACAAGCCTGTAGTCCCAGTCCTCAGGAGCATGAAGAAGGAGATCTCTGCAAACCAAAGGCAGCCTGGGTTACACAGAATGTGATTCTGCCAAACAAGCAAACATTAAATAAATACGAACAATGACTGGCTATGAAATAAATAAGCGAACAATGACTGGCTATGAACAGCCAAGAATATGGAATTTGCTCAGTGCACAAGACTGGATGTGTCAGCTGACCTTCACTATCTGCTGGAATCCCTAAGAGGAAGCTCTAATTCCAATGAAAGAATGGGCTTTAAGTGAGTCCAGAGCAAGCAGGGAAATAGCTAAAGCTTCTTCTCACATGTCTTTACATAGGATTCCTGTGTGTGGCCCAGATTAGAGATGTGGCTTCCCACCTCAAAAGATCTAGATTAGAGGTGTGGTTTCCCACCTCAAAAGGTCTAGATTAGAGGTGTGGTTTCCCACCTCTAAGAACCAGATTAGAAGTGGATCCTCCAGCTTCCAAGGATCCAATTAATCAAATAATCCCTGACAGGTGTGCCAGCCACTTTTGGATGTTAGTTAATTGCAGATGTAGTCAAGTTGACCACCAAGAACAGACATTACAACAGGCAAACCATAACCACATATACATACAGTATTATGATAATGTTTCAAAAATTCTGCCAGCCACCAAACAGGATGCTCATATGACCTAGGTCACCTGGGGGACATAAGGCTTTATACCCAGAGATGGTCAGTTTTTTCTTTTTTCATATAAAAAGCATTAGTTAGTGTCAAACCTTCCAGGTCCTTAAATATTTCAAGACAACGGCCTTCCAGTGGCTCTAAGATGACAAAATCACCAAGTACCAGACTCTTCTCTTCCACACTACAGAGATTACTATAGACCTTGTTAGATGTTTCATCAGGGGCCTGACTGTCAGATCTCAACACTGGAAATCATTTTATGGTGTCAGGACACAAGCCTTTGTGGTATGTGATCTGAGCCTCGCAGAGCTTATAGAATTGGGCGACTTCTGGGTAATTCCATGTTAGACAATATGCACACCTAGCTGCCTGCTTCAGGATTTTCCAAATACAGGGATTAGCATTATTGGTACAGATTAGACTCATGCTTCCTATGTCTATATGGGCTTTGTCTTCCAGTCATTAACAGAGAAAAGTATCAAAGCTTTGGTTTCATTATGACATTTTCATAGATAAATATATATTTATAGAAATATATATAAATAAAATATATTTCAGCCATACTAATCCTTTCCTTATTACCCTCTTCTTCCCTCTTCTGCAAGACCCCCTTCTCTTTAAGGTACTATTGCTTCTGCTTCACCCTTGTGTGTGTGTGTGTGTGTGTGTGTATGTGTGTGTGTGTGTGTGTGTGTGTGTGTATGTGTGTATGTGTGTGTGTGTTTATGTGTGTCTAAACTTAATTAGGATTTTAGAAGTGTGGGTGAGGGGTTAAGTACAGGAACATGGGTATCTAAAAGTGAGCTACACCATTGTTAAAAATGTCTCTCCTGCTCCAGGACCATTAATTGTATTTATAGCCCAGGGAACTTTAATGCTTCATGAGCCCCTCTTCCTCCATTAAGAGAAGTTTGACAGACCTGATCTTGTACAGGGATCATGCAATTACTCAAAGCTGCTGAGAGTTCAGCAGAGCAACAGCTCCATTATAGCAGGAAAACAGCATTTCACATCATCCCACCCCTTCTTGTTCTTACATCCTTTCTTCCTCCTTCTGTGAGATGGTTCTTGACTCTTGGATGGGGTGATATAGATGTTTGGTTTAGTAAATGGGGTTGCCCCATGCTTTGGGCTCGTCCTCCTGGAACCACATTTTGGTGGCCCAGTTGAGGAACTCTCATCTCTTTCCTCTCTTGCTTGTGGTAGTTGTTGGAGCAGTCCATAGGCAGCAGAAGATTTCTGTCTGGGGAGACTTTGCAGTGAGCTCCAAAGGCCTGCAGGCTGGCGTCTGGAACACCTCCAATTCTCAGAGGTCAGGACAAACCAGGATAGAAGCTAAATAGTGATTCTCAGACTTCTCTTGGTAGGGTTCAGTGCAAATTTCTTTAAGTATGTGCCCTCTTATGGAGAAGGGAGAGTGAGAGCCAATTTCAGGAGGCCTGAACATACTGTGAGAATGTTCTCCTCGTTCCCTATTTACAGTTGTTGCTGCTCTTCAGCATAGGAGGGAGAGAATGCCTGGATGACAGCATTTGTGTCTGCCATTTTCATTTCTGGACCGACATCCTGATGCACATACTGTGGGTAATTGGCTTTTGGCTCTCCTCAGGATGGTGAGTTCCTTTCCCTGCAGTTAGACTTGTTATTGCTCTGAAGAAACACAACAACAACAAAAAAAAAAATTAGGGATGGACTGTAGCTTTGTCAAGGTGAGAAAAAAAAAAATATGGGAAAGCAGGTGTACTTTTCATTCATAATGATAAAGGCTTTGGCTTTATTCGCTTGGAAACAAGAACCCTAGCAGAAATTGCCAAAGTGGAGTTGGATAATATGCCACTCCTTGGAAAGCAGCTAAGTGTCGTGTGCGCTTTGCCTCTCACAGTGCATCCCTTACAGTCCTCAACCTTCCTCAGTATGTGTCCAGCGAACTGCTGGAAGAAGCCTTTTCTGTGTTTGGCCAGGTGGAGAGGGCTGTGGTTATTGTGGATGATGGAGGAAGGCCCTCAGGGAAAGGCATTGTTGAGTTCTCAGGGAAGCCAGCTGCTCGAAAGCTCTGGATAGATGCAGTGAAGGTTCCCTTTTGCTAAGCATATATCCTCGGCCTGTAACTGTGGAGCCTATGGACCAGTTAGATGAGAGGAGGGACTTCCAGAGAAGCTCATCATAAAAAAACAAATTTCACAAGGAATGGGAGCAGCCACACAGATTTGCACTGCCATGGATCCTTTGAGTATGAGTATGCCATGAGCTGGAAGTCACTCATTGAGATCGAGAAGCAACAGCAGGATCAAGTGGACCCAACATCAAGGAGGCTCATGAAAAGATGGAGATGGAGATGGAGGCAGCATGCCATGAGCACCAGGTTATGCTAATGAGGCAGGATTTGATGAGGCATCAAGAAGAGCTTCAGAGAATGGAGGAGCTGCATAACCAAGAGGTTCAGAAAGGAAAGCAGCTAGAGCTCAGGCAGGAAGAGGAGCGCAGGCGCCGTGAGGAAGAAATGCGGTGGCAACAAGAAGAAATGATGCAGCAACAGCAAGAAGGATTCAAGGGAACCTTCCCTGATGCGAGAGAACAAGAGATAAGGATGGGCCAAATGGCTGTGGGAGTGCTATGGGCATAAACAATAGAGGCGCCATGCCCCCTGCTCCTGGGCCAACTGGTACCCCAGCTCCTCCAGGACCTGCCACTATGATGCCAGATGGAACCTTGGGATTGACCCCACCAACAACTGAACATTTCGCCAAGCTGACACAATGGAAGGAATTGGAGCAATTGGTGGAACTCCTCCTGCATTCAACCGCCAGCTCCTGGAGCTGATTTTGCTCCAAATAAAGCCACCTATACTATTAATAAAGTTGCACAGTGTCTAGTTTCCCACAACCCTTAAAAGAAAGGCCCTTTTTGGACTAGCAAGAATTCTACCCTGGAAAAGTGTTAGGGGTTTTCCCAATAGATAGGTCTTCCCTGCCTGTACTACTCTAGGGAGTATGCTTGGAGTCAGAGGGCAAGGGAGGGGTGGTAGTTAACAAATCAAAGTCTGGGGTATATTGTTTTATCAAGTCTGTCTGGTGCATTCCTGAAGTGTGTTGATTGTTGAGGGACTGGAAAACCATAGCAAAATGAACTCAGAGAGCTCCATTAATCTTGATCATTCCTGTTGTCTTCTTTCATCCATCATGTTTTATCTTTATTCCACTCAACCCCAGAGACACTGCCATATATACCACAAAAGCTAAACAACCTCCAATGACCCCAGAGATTGAGCTTTGGGTCATTTCACAGAAAAATACCCTATGTCCAGCAGATGACAATGAGTGGAGATAAGGGGCTCCTAAAACTCTCCAACACCCCAAAAAGTATCCCTAAAGATACAACTGCCAACAATAAAGAGAAGCTATTGGCCATCTTCAGGCTCTTAAACACTTGACAAAAAAGAACAACTAAAAATAATATAAATTAAAACCTACCAGCTGCAACCAGGATTCTCATCACAACTTGTCTCTACTAGAAGAAATGAAGTTCCCAACACTCTCTACATACTAATTAATCCTCATTTATGACCTGAATTATTACCAACACTACATCTATCAACCCCTTTGATGCCTTTACACTAGACTTTTCCTTCACACTGCTCTCTCACTAGATGCAGAGTCCCTTGTATCTCCTTAAATCTTTGGGACAGTTGGTCAAGGCTGTCCCTGAATGCTAGGATAAGGACAGCTCCACCTCTGACTCCACATTTTCAGGATAAGCTCCAAGTACTAAACAGATGATCAAGTTTATTTTAAACTCTTCCACAGGATGCAAGGCCATGGGATGTCTGGACCAGCTCCTATCAAGTCTTCCTCATCCCTCCAATGGTAGTTAAGTTATGAGGCCTGTCTCTGTGGTTGATCTGATGAGAGGAATAGCACTCCTCCTGGAGAGGCACAAACAGCTCATTCCTGTAAGCCTCTTGGAGAATTTTGTTAATTATTTCAGTGAATGTTTGATGCAGCATACCATCTAACACATCTAGACTCTAATGGGTGACCATGATCAGGTCCCTCTGTCGTTATGAACACCTTATTTCTATGTTTCAGGGATTTCTTTTCACCCCAGCCACTATTGTCACATGACCTGCCTATCCTGAAACCATCCTTTGGTGTTTCTCACTTTAACCTCTGTGACTTACAGTTCTTTATTCTGGTTCACTGTCTATTTCTTGGTTCAATTCTGCAGTGTCTTTGGCCCATCTCAATCTTCCAGTATGATTTTTATCTTCTAGATTAGAAGCCATTAAGATGGAGATAATATTGTGGCAAGGCTATTCATCACTACCATCTACACCAACTATCTGTCAGCACCAAGGACCTCTTGACCTTGGAGCGATGTCACAATCTCGTCCTCAAACTCATGCAATAACTACCTTTGCCTCTCCAAAATGTAGCTCAATCCCTTCTTAAGTTGTATGGTCTTATGACCCTCAGCAATCCCAACCAGAGATCCCAATGCCTGATTCTCAGCAATGAAGCACTTCCAAAAGGAATCAATCTCAATCATTTTTCCATGATTTGGTCTGCTGATCTGTCAGGCACAAATGTAGATTCAAAAAGGCCCTCCCTTGGAAATAAAATCAAAACATGCTATTTTAATTCCCAGGCTCTAATGCCTGGAGTCTGAATCAGTTCCTCCTGATCCCTTATACAATTAGAGGATGAATCCTACCCAACCTGGCACCTTAGGCCAGTGGTTGAGCAATGGTGCTATGAAACTTACCTAGGCGACATGAGCTGTCCCTCCTGTCTATTCAAATATGTCATAAAAATGGCCCAGAAGACGAGGCCAGCACTATCTTGTAACTAGTATTAAAGCCTCCCATTCTCTCTCAGGAGTATCGTGTCTTTAGAATTCACTGGCTGTATTTTGGTCCCCAGTGTCTTTCTTGTGTGTGTGTGTTTACACATGTGTGTATGCTTGTTCATATACACACACCTATGGAATCTAAGTGTTAACTTTGGGTGTCGTTCCTCAGAAAGCCATAAACACTGTGTTTTGAGCCGGTCTGTACTGGAACTCACAAATTCAACTAGTCTGGCTGATGAGGAAACACAGGGTGCATCTCTCTCTCTCTCTCTCTCTCTCTCTCTCTCTCTCTCTCTCTCTCTCTCTCTTCTCTCTGTCTCTCTCTCTCTGTCTCTCTCTGTCTCTCTCTCTCTCTCTGTCTCTCTCTCTCTCTGTCTGTCTCTCTCTCTTCTCTCTCTCTCTCTCTCTCTCTCTTCTACACTAAGATTATAAATGTGTGCCACCACAGTATACACAGGTTCTGAGGATTGAACTCAGATCCTAATGAAGCACAGCACATCACAATTTCTGGCAATTTCTCCTGCTTCTGCTGCGACACTAACAGGCTCAAAATTTGAACCTTTACCAGAGAAACAGAATTTAGAGTCTGGACTGTAGGAAATAGGTGGCATGGCATTCCTGAGGCTTAACTGAAGTTGTGGATGACAGACAGGTTCTGTGTGAGGGTGAGATACATGCTGGAGGTGCTAGAAATGAACTTGAGGTAGAGATTATGATATCTTCATCCTTTCTGCTGTGAAAGGACCCAGGGCATGCTAATTCATCTGTCACTCCAATCTCACTCTCGTGCTATTTAGTTACCACAGTGGCTGTGGTTTCTGCCCATCAGGGACAACACAGAAAAAGGAGTATGGTCACATCGATAATTAAATCCCACTAAACTGCAATAAATACATCCCCCTCAAATAAAAATGTCACCAGCCACTCCAATTACACCTAACATGGCAGGAACCGTGAGACTGAGTGCATTGGGCAGTCCTAACTGATTGTGAACAAATATCTCTTGTAAATTATTCAGAATCACCAAGAAGACACAAGGCAAGGGTCTGTGCAAGGAGCAGGGCAGGAGGTCACATTAGTGAGGAATTAGGAAGTTTGTGTCATTCAGATATTGGCCACTCTTGGTAGCCCCAAATTTTTTCTTTCTTTCCTTTTTTTTTTTTCAAATTGTCTGTACTAGCATAAGCTATAGCCACCACAGTCCATGCTGCACAGCTTGCAGACACCACTGTGTACAGTGGCAGGAATCTGCCATGCTGCACTGAAGCCTATATGCCCTGAACCTGCCGAACTCAACCCGCATGAAACATGAAGTAGAAAGCGGTTTGGGGCTCCATTATTGTGTGTTTAGAAGACTTTTTAAAACTCTTTTAGGCCTTATGAAAATTCCAGAGCCCCACATTGGTACACCAAATGTAGGTGAATGTTTCTCTGGTCTGCCCAGCACCCACAGTCCCATGGTTCACTTATAAAATAATCACTCAGAAGCTGAACAGCCTGGTCTCTGTGGCTCTGGTGTCCCCAGGACCCCCACTCCATGTTGGTTCTTCCTCCACACAAACTGGCTGCACCCTCGGGGACCAGGCAGCTGAAGCAGAGCAGAAAGGCAAGGGATAAAGTTGGTGCTTTGGGCCTGTGTAGCAGTCACTTGTCTGCAGCAGAGAGGAAGTATCAGGGGCTGTTGGTGGCGTTTCTTGACTTTCTCCCAGTTCCTGTCCCAAGACCCCAAGCTTGGCTGGTCTCACATTCCACTCTCCCTGACTGGTGACCCCCTCCTCCACTCCATCCTGTCCTACCCCTACTGTCTAGAGCCCCCAGGTCCTTGCCTTCTTTTTAGCCCCAGCTCTAGGACCCTCTCTGCTCTGAAGGCAGCCCTCAGCCTCTCACTGCTGTTCCCCCCTTTCCCGAACCACAAGTGGGTGAAACTCTCCAGAGCATTTGGAGAGTGATTTGTCCCCAGATGTGGTGGCAGCTTCCACCAGAACGTGATGAAGGAAGTAAAGAGCAGAGCTCCAGTGAGGACATCTACAGGGAACACTACAACCTCAAAGGCCAGAACTCAAACCAGCACAGGAAAGACTCAGCTATCAAGACCAACTTCAAATTAACAAAACTGGTCTGAATGCAGAAAATCAACATAACTCACCAAAAGGACCTGATTCTTTAGACGACATCAGTGAAAATTGGAAGCAAGGAAGGACAACTAAAGTGTTGTTTTTCTCCCCACAACATGAAGTTCAACACTTATATATGTCTAGAAATTTCTTCCTGACGAAGCCTCTTTCTAAGAACACTACAGGCCCTTTGTGAAACTCACCTGTTACTTTCTTTCTACACCAGTATCTGGCTATCTCTAATAATTCTGATGTGATAAGCCTTTTCCAGGGAGGTGCAACACACACACACACACACACACACACACACACACACACACACACACACGCATGCACACACCATGGCATAGTGCCAATGGTCCATGCCAATCTGTACTACTGAGACATCTATACTTAGGAAAGGTGTTGTGTACGGCTCATGGAAGTCCCTAAGTGGAGAATCACAATATGGTTCCTTAGAGTCGGAAGCAAGCTGGCATCACAGGGCAGAAGAGAAACATGTATCATTTTTAAAAATTTTTCAAGTTTAACTTTTAAAATGGACGTGTATGTCTGTATGACTGGGTGAGAATATGTCTCTGAGCATGTGGGTGTACACTGAGACCAGAAGGCAGCCTCAGCTCCCTTGGAGCTAGACTTTCAGGCTGTTGTGTGTTGGTTGCCATGGGTGCTGGGAATTGAACTCTGTTCTATGGAAGAACAGCAAGATCTCTGGACCTCTCAGCTAACTCAGGCCCCTAACATGCATCATCCAGCCAAAGTGGTTCTTAGCATCATACTGAACCCAGGGATAGGGGTTGCTGATCATGGGGTATCAGTGACTACAAAGCCTCAGGGGCTTACTTCGAACTGGACTTCTCTCCTTCTAGGTAGGTAGTTAGGACATTGGGCAGACAGGCCCAGGATGCAGAGAAGAGGCTCAGAAAGAAGTCACCACAGTGGCATAGCATGTCACTTGGATGGTCCAGGGCTTCCATAGCAGGAAGAGACCTTTGTCTGACACAGCCTCCCTTGTTCCCTGTACAGTACACTTGCAAAACCTTCCTGTGGAAGATGTGTCAGAGCTTAGGACCTCCCTAATCTGCCACCTCAGCCTAACTGATGTCCCTGTGGGTTGTGTGGACAAAGAACCCATTGGACAGCAGCGAGAGGTCAGTGGGTCACAAACTTTAGTCCTTCTCATGTCACCTCCAGGTCACCAGAAGCCACAGCAGCTCAGGACTCACTGTTGGCATGGAAACAGAAATCTCTGACATCACTTGGGGAAGGTGATGAGGGATGGGCACCAATACTGTGATACTGCATGTACCTTAATCTGGGTCAGAAGACTAGGTCAGAGGACAAATCTGGTCTCCTCTTCACTGATTAAATATTGGATGAAGTGGCAGGAGAGTATGGCTTGCCAATTTGGAACTATTTAGTACCTGATTTTTACAGAAAAACTGATTTCTGACTAAATGAATACTATTATCTGATGCTGCCTGCCCAGGAGTAAACTAGATGGACCTGGGGTACAAGGGCAGAAGCTTCCATAGATCCTACTCTGCACAATTGAACTGTCCTAGATAGTGGAAATGGTGCCCATCCCTCTGCTTTGGGTTGTGGGTGGGAAGGGGTGGGTTTGATGGAGAGTACTTCAGTCAGGTTTGTATGTGTTGGCAGCTCATGAAGGAGGGCTTTGTTCTAGTGAGACAAGGCAGGGAAGGGAGATGAGCTGGGTGTGGTTCAACAGTAAACCTAGTGAGTGGGGTGTAATCTTGGTGTGGTGGCACAGGCTGTCAATTCATGCATTTGAGTGCATGTTTATAGTTCAAGGCCAGCTTGGGCTACAGAGTGAAGTCAAGGCTAGCCTGGGCTACAGAGCGAACTCCTCCATCACAGGACCCAGACATTGGGGGGGGGGGGGATGAGTGGAGAGGCTGCTGGTTGCATGTGCTGTAATCTTCTATTAAAACACACTGAGATGTTCAAAGCTAAGAGCACAGAGAATGCCTAGAGCTGGTCTGGGTTACAGAGAGAAGGGCTGGGTGAGGGCTAGAAGGAACTTGAGACCTGGGCTCTTCTGGAAGGAGTCCAGAGAAGCTGAGTTCCCAGGCTGCCTTCCACACTGTTTCTTCACACACACTCCACCGCCCTCCCGACCCCCAGTCTGATTCTGGGAAATCATCAGCTAGCCTGAACACATGCTGCCCAACAGCAGGGACAGAAACAGGTGGCAATGAATGAGCTTGGTGGCTACTCTGGGTGCCATGGTTTCTGCTCCAGACTTGGGTTGCAATAGGAACAACTTGAGCTGTTGAAAATGGAGGGAAAGCCTCAGTTGCTCCCTGAGGATTTCACCACCCACAGAAAGTTTTCGAAATGTGGGCTGTGAATTTCAGGCAGTTCCTCCCATGATCTAGCAAAAACTAGTTCCTAGTTCACATTTGTTTGCTCAGATGCTTTCAAAGCAGCTCCAGGTCCCTGAAGCCTGCTCCCCATTCCCTGAGGATGGCTGTAGGAAGGAACCTAGAAGCAGAGGTTCCAGGCTTCTGCATCCACAGTGCCCAGGAGCCTGGATAACTTTCAACAGTGATTCACAGTCCTGTCCTGGAGACTTTGGGGCAGCAAACCTGGAGAAGAGAAAGAAATGGCCACAGGGAGCTGCAAGGAGAGAGGCAAGTATCCAGGCTGCAGTGTGCATGCTTTTGTGGTGGCAGCTACACCCCACCCTCAACCCCCATCTGCTGCTTCCAGCTTCCTCTGCCCTTCTAGGGAGCCTTGCTGTACCTCTCTGGCCATGGCTATCCATCTTCACACCCCCAACCCCTCTCTCTTCCCATCTGCATCTCCACCTTCAGACTGCTCTTGTCTTCTTTCTTTATGTCTTAAAAACCTAAGAAGTTTGGCCTCACCCAAGAGTTTTGGTTGTCTGTCTCAAAGCTGTGTTTTTCCAGTCAGTTCCATGGCCCACCCTCACATGGGAAGCGAGCAGTCATCACTGGGTGTGCACAGGCCTTGAAGAAAGTGAACTTAGGTTTGTGAGGCAGGGTCTCCATCTGAAGTTGTGAGCTCATGGCTTTGGCGAGACTGGACAGCTTTCAAAACCAGGGAATATTCCTGGGTCCAGGATTACAGGCACAAACCGTCACTTCTGAGATTATGTGTTTGTTCTGAAGAAGGAATGCAAATCCTCTTGCTTACATGGCTGGAGTTTTCAAAATGAAAGCAACTTCTTAGCTGCTCATAGTAGAATCTGCTTTACATCCCAGGCCTTGGGAGGCAGAGGCAGGGAGCAGGTCTCTGTTGAGTTAAAGACCAGGCAGAGTTACAAGGGGAGATACTGTCTCAAAATAAATAAATAAATAAATGAAACAGACAACAGCTGCAGAAATCAGTTTCATAGAAAGCATTAGCACTGGTAGGCAGGAATCGTGTGATCCAGCTGACATTTGGTAATTCTGTTTCTTTTCCCATTTGTGTGGTGAAGGGCAGGGGTGGGTGCTCATGGACCAGGGTAGTGCCCACATACTGTGTGCTCATGCCTGTGTGGGGATGCTGGAGAACTAGCAAGGCTGTAGTTCTCTACTTGTTTCCCATCTTTTGTTTGAGACAGAGGGGTTCACTGACTGGGATTAGCAAGTAGGCAGGTTAGGCTGGCTGACCACTGAGTCCCCAGAATCCACTTGTCTCTACCTCAGCACTTCTGAGATGGCCAGCATGCTCTACCATCCCTGCCTCTAAAACTTGGGTCCTAGGCTCAAGCTTGGGCCTTTATGTATGCAGGGCAAACACTGTTTGACTCAATGGACTCTCCACCCTGAGGACAAACACTGTACAGCTCAATGTTCTCTCCACTCTGTGCTTCTTTTCACTTAGAGAGTTCCCTTTTCTGGCCTTTAGTGATGTACTCCCCCCCCTTTTTTTTGAAACCAGGTTTTGTTTTGTAGCTCCTGGGCATCCTGGAACTCACTCTGTAGACCAGGCTTTCCTCAGACTCAGAGAGATCCACCTGCCTCTGCTTCTAGAGTGCTTGGATGAAAGGCGTGCACCACCAGCTTTGGTGAGCTTCTCAATTGTAGCATTGCACACTGCCCACTCATATAATAACTCAACTAGTCAATACTATTTATACACCTCAAGTGAATGCCTGAGGCCGTTGTGGAGCCAGAATGACATGGAGTCTGAGACACTCCCTACTCAGTGCTCTCTCAGAACACATTGGCTTGGGAACTCCCTGCAGGGGACTCAGAGAAGAGTTAAAGCTGTGTCTCCATGGTGCTTAGGGTAAGATCTCTGTGATGGAGATTTGAATGTCCACTATGGAAGCACTCTGATGAAACACAGTCATATGTCCTTTGAATTTTATAGAAAGTTTCTGGAATTGTTGTAAGTGATTGTTTAGGTGACATTTGCTCTTTGGGTCCAGCTGCAAGCTGGGCCTGTGATCTGAAGTAGTTGTTATCTACCTTTACACCTTTTGTGACATATGTGACATAAATATGTACATGCTCCCATGATGTTTCCTCCCTAAGAAGTTAAAACAAATTGGCCTCTACATAAAAGTGAACATGTAAATTTACTGATAATTTTTTTAATTCACTGGATGTAAGCAAGTGTAACTAATTAGTTACTCTCATTTGGACCTTAGACAAACTTGACCTATACACACCATACAATGTCACCAGATGATTGACATTAGGTGCTGAAAAAAATTAATCAATAGCACTCCAACCTCAGATGCCACCCTCTAGCCACATCTGTACGTGACAGAAGATGGTCAGATGTGCCCTATGTCCTGGCCCATGAGACTGTAAGCAAAGAGCCCCCAGAATGTGAAGCATTTTAGAAGAGAAAGTAAAACAGAAAGGACCCAGTAAATGTGAGAAAGAGATATGAAATATTATACATGTGAAAACATAGTCACAATAAAAGAGAAATGCTTTTGAATAAGAAAAGATATCTGTGGTAAGGGAATTCACTTGATCAACAAAACCCATAAGGTTAATTTTTGTGACAGAAGATATGTTAACTTTAAAAAACACTATTTTATTTAAACTTCTTAAAGAACAAAAATATTATGTTTGGTCAAGGTGAGGGAATCCAGTTTTTACCATGTTTTTCACAGTCTGAACCACTTTCAAAACTGACTCTTCGAAGAGCCAAGAAGTTCTTAGACATCTATGTCAAAGATCCAGTGATACACATGGACTAGATTTGAAGTGATGTCAGGTCTTTGAGAAATCTTCAAGAAGGTATAACTGACATTCTGGGTACTTAGTCATCACACTTGGAGGCCAAACCTAAGCAGGATCATATAGCTGAGCTAGCAATTGGTATTTTGGCTTTTGCCTCAAGGTCAGCTAGGTTCTAAGGGTACCAGAGGAGGAGATATGTCAGAAAGGGACCTACCTGGTAAGTCACCTGTCCTCTTGATCACATAAACTGCCTTAGTTACTGTGGTGGTTTGAAAGAAAATGGCCCTCAAAGTGAGTGGCACTATTTGGAGGTGTAGCCTTGTTGGAGGAAGTGTATCACTATTTTGGGGTTGGGGAGGCTTTGAGGTATCTCTTTCTCAAGCATCCCTCAGTGTGACATTTAAGTCAACTTTCTACTGCCTGCAAGATGTAATATTCTGCCTGCACATTGCCATGTACCTCTTCATGATAATAATGCACTGAACCTCTGAATATGTAAGCAAGCCACCCTCAATTAAATGTTTTCTTTACAAGAGTTGCTGTGGTCATGGTGTCTCTTCATAGTAATGAAAATCCTACCTAAGACTGAAGTTGGTACCAGGGACTGGAATACTGCTGTGATAGGCCTGACCATGTGTTTGTTTGGGAGAATTTAGACTTTGGTACTTTGGTTTATGAAAACAGTGGATTGCTTTAATGGTTAATGGGCCATACTAGTAGGAGCATAGAAGATAGTGGTGCTGAGTGTGATTTGGTGAACTGTGGGGGGCTCACTCAAAAGGTTGGAGGAGGAGAATTTTAGCATGTTGCCTAGAGAACGTTCTTGTGATATTTTGGTAAAGAAAGAAGCTGTCTTTGCCATTGTGGGAAGAGCCTGCTTGAGGCTAAAGTGAAGAGTTTTGGATTAATGCCATTAGCAGAAGAAATCTCAAAAGAGTGTTGTATAGATTCTGTTGTGTGGATATTAGTGGTAACTCTAATGAAGATTTATAATGAAAAGGAGCAAGCTGAGCAGGGTAAATTACAAAACATAAACTTTGAGGAGAAAAACATCACCAGGAAGTGGAATGGAACTAAGTCCTAAATTCCAGGAGATAAATGGACAGAACTGAATAAAGGGAACAGTGACCTCAGGGTGATATCCCACCAGCTAAATTTCCAACCTGTGGAATGAAACTAAAGAAAAGCTTGGAGCCAGTTCTGGTGGTGTGGTGGTGCAAGCATTTAATCCCAGCACTGGAAAGGCAGAGGCTGCCAGATTTCTGAGTTTGAGGCCATCATGGTGTACAGAGCAAGTTCAAGACAGTCAGATTTAGGCAGTGAAAGACAAAAAGCTGGTGAAGGTTGATAAGTCTTTTCATCCTGAAGGCCTCTTCGTCCATGCAGCAAACTGAATCAGACCGAATTAGAAAAGCCCAAGTTTAATGGATAAAGTGTTCCTGGGTGACTCCTGGCCCCTCAGAGAGGAGAGGGGCCTAGAGACCAGAAGAACCATGTGTCTGTATTCTGGGATGCAGCTTATATACCCTGTGGGAGTGGTCTTGAGCCTCTCTCTGGGAGGAGCTGTGTTTGGCAGGGCTGGAAGGGGCGGGTTTGGGGAAAGAGATAGGGGAGGGGAGTTGAGGTGGATCTTCCACCAGAACATTCCAGACTCTTTGGTATAGGATTCCTGGGCACCAGGGGTTGAGGTGGATCCCCCCTGAACAAAGATTTAATTGCATGAGGGGGCTGTTGTCCCCAGAGACCACCAAAGACCACCAAGAGAACAAATCCAATGCAAAAGCAAAGAGTCTTTTTATTGATTGAGTCTGACACAACAGCAGAGCAGGAGAGACTCCAAGTAGCAGTGGGGCAGAGTTTTTTATGGATAAAGCAGGAGAGGGGTCTTGAGGTCTGTAGACTATATAGGAACAGACTCAGGGTTGGTTTATTCAAATTCAATCTGTTAGTAACGTTTAATTGGCTAGCGTTAGTTGGCGGTTACAGTTATCCATTTTGGAGCAGACCTGGACAAATCAGCCCTTGTCCTTGAGCTGCTGTGAAGGCAGGCAGATCTAGCATGTATAGACTGTGGGAGCTAGCTCAGTGGCCCAAGCTTGGTGAGGCCTATCTCCTGTCCCTGCTAACAGGGGCATCAGTGATTAATTGTCTTTTGTTTATGGCCCTCTCAGAAAGTGCTTGCTCAGTCTCAGGAAACTGAAATTGAGGCCTGATATATGAGAGAAGACTGGGCAGCCTGTTATGGTCTGTTTGGTCTTTCGGGACAATGTTCCAGCTCCAGCAAACATCAGAACTTGGCAGCTTCAGTCATGTGATTCTGAGTTTAGAGTTAAGGACAGAAGAAAGGAGTTATGGAATAAAAACGCTGAGGCCAGGCATGTGTCAGGAATGTCCCTGAATGGAGGCTTAGTAGAGATGCCACTGCTTGAAGCTATTAAATTGTAGCCTGGATTGCCTTGGAGAACCTAAGATGTTAGAGATGCCACAGTTGTGGAATACCTGCCAAGCAGAGCTGCTAACAGGGAGTGGAAGCAGCCCAAGAGAAAAAGTATGTGGCAGTCAACAAATGTGAATGGAATTGGAGACCTGAAGAGCATTTTAATATCAGATGTGGAGATGCAGAGTTTGGAGTTTGTCCAGCTGGTTTTTGGTCTTGCTTTGGTCCAGTATTTCATTACTATGCTCCTTTCCTGTGTTTTGGAACGGTCATGTATATCCTGTGCATTACATGTTGGAAGTGTGTGATCTGCTTTTTAATTTTGATTTTTACAGGTGATTACACTTAAGTGATTGTCATGCATCTCAGAGGAGACTCTGAAATAAGTTTGCAACTGTTATAGACTATGGGGTCTTTGGAAGTTGGACTGAATACATTTTTACATTGTGATGTGGCCAAAAGACTTTGGGGGCCAGGGAGCAGAATGTGATGCTTTGAAAGAAATGCCCCCCTAGGGAGTGACACTGTTAGGAGGTGTGGCTTTGTTGGAGGAAGTGTGTCACAGTGGGGGTGGGCTTTGAGGTCTTTTTCTCAAGCTTCATGCAATGAGACAGTCCACTTCCTGTTGCCTGCAGGATGTATCACTCTCAGCTCCAGCACCACATCTGCATGCCTACTGCTGGGCTCCCCACCGTGATGATAAGGCACTGAACCTCTGAAACTGTAAGCAAGCTACCCTGAAATAATGTTTTCTTTGTAAGAGTTGCCATGGTCATGATGTCAATTCACAACAATAAAATCCCTAAGACAGTTGCTTTCCAACTTTGTTACTTGTTTACTGCCTTAATTACATTTGCTGTGAAAAAATACCACCACCAAGATAATTTTTAAAACAGCATTTGATTGGACTTCTGGTTTCAGATGGTTAGAGTCCATAACGTCAGAGTAAAGCATGGCAGCAGAAACAGCAGAGAGATCACATCCTGATCCTTGAATAAGAGCCACAGAGAGAATAGACTGGGAATGGTGGAGTCCTTTGAAATCTCAAAGTCCAGCTCCAGTGACACACCTCCTCCAGCAAGGCCACATCTCCTACTCCTTCCCAAATAGTTTCCCAAACTGGGGACCAAGTATTCTAACATCTCAGCCTATGGGTGTCATTTACATCTAAACAGGTACAGAGGTAGGGACCCTGGGGGTTGGACTCTAAGCAGAACGCTTTGTGGCATCTTAAGAGGAGGGTCCTCTGTGCTTCCAAGGGAAGTCCCATGGACAGCAAGAGCTTTGCGCATCCCAGCAGATGGCATAACTAATACTGGAGAGTACATAGAATCTTCTCAAGGCCCTAAAAGTAACTATTGGGACATTTATCTGATCATAACAAAACAAAGTTAGTTTGTTGCACTTTTATGCTCTTAAACATGCACCCAGAAAAGGATTAAACAACAACAAGAAGAACAAAATAACAACATCACAAATACCCCATGGTCCACCACTACAATTCTCACTTCTCCTGGTGAATTTGGAAACATGGTGTTTTAATCCCTACAAAGAGTCATTTAAATCACCAGCTTTAAGCCCACATAAATCCTTCAGCAGCTCCCTGAGGCTCTAAGTGAAGGCCTTCTCCTGGGTGTCAGCAAACAGGATCAGTGAGTACCAGACACCTCTCTTCCAGAGACTAGACCTCATCCATCTTCACATCCTGCTTCCTAACTGCCAGGACCCAATGCTACAGGTGATTGTATGGTAGCATGACACAGGTTCTTGTGGTATGTGGTTGTGACCCTCACAGAGATTACAGAATCTGGGCCTCATCTTCATAACTCAAGCCTAGCTCCCAAAGCCTAACCATTTGCCTTCTGTAAGGCTCTCTCACTGGTGTGTGTGTGTGTGTGTGTGTGTGTGTGTGTGTGTGTGTGTGTGTGTGTGTGTGTGTCGGGGTGAGGATCAGCGTTTCTATGTGTTTTGTCCATGCTATCCACGTGACTCATGTCTATGCAGTCATCTGCAGAGAAAGAGCTTCCTCACTGCCCATGATACACCTATTAAACATGTTTCTGAGATTTGAACCCACCAATCTGACTTTCCGTTCAGTCAAGAGGATCTTACCCATTATTCTGATATTTCTCTGAGTAAAAATCAAACCCATCCACAGGCAGACAGAGATCTTGTCTTCCACCCTAGGCAGCCTGAGTTCCCAGTGCCCTTCTCTCTCTTCTCAATACACCTGCCCTCCAAAGGACACCACAGGCTTTAGCATAGGACTTTAAGGTGTCACAGAGGGGCTTGTGGAGCTCTTACAAAATAGCTCCTGGTCTGGCTGACGTCATTCTTGCCAGCAGCCTACAGTGGAGGTGCAGAAAACAGGATGTGAATCAGGAGAGGAGGGCTAACATGGCTGCTGTTCTTTGAGATGACTTCCCCTTTTGGGTCTCAGGTTGCTCAGCTGTGACATTCCGAACCCTTCCCTCTTTCTGAAAGCTCTTAATTCTGGGTTCCTTAGACTTTCCTCTTTCTCAGGTCTTTAGGAGTCTGACTTCCCCTGAAGCTCTTGGTCGAGAACAGATCCACTGGAGTCACCAGTGAGAACTGTGGGTACAAACCTGGACATGGGGTCCAAGGTTGAACTGCACATGGCACATCACAACGCTCAGGACTGTCAAGTTCTTAGAGACCTTGAAGGTCACTTCTTACACATGTTGGTGCTACATCTAGCTGAGTAGGACAGGGTGAGGCTACAGGTAGCCACCCAGAGACACTCAAATTACTGTCTTCCAAGCATAGTGCCTGCCACTGAAAAGAGACAGTTTAAGATCTCATGCCACCTAGAGGTGAAAAGATGAAAGCAAACAAACATCTTTTCTATGGGCAGCTGTTATTTTTACTCTTTGGCTTTTGGGGGCCTTCCACCTAGCTCTCAAATAAATCACAGGGAAGCTTATTCTTATTCATTAATTCATGGCTTTAGCTTGGCTTATTTCTAGCCAATTTTTCTTTCCTTAAATGATTCTCATCTACCTTTTTCCTCTGGGGTTTTATCTTTCTCTGTTCTATATACCTTTCTTTACTTCTTACTCCATTGCTGGTTGTGTGGCTGGTTGGCTGGCCCCTGGTGTCCTTCTCCTTCTCCTTCTCCTTCTCCTTCTCCTTCTCCTTCTCCTTCTCTCTCCTCCTCCCTCTTATTTTCTCTCTCATATATGTCTCTACCTGCCTGCCCTGCCTATTTCTCCCTCCTGGCTAGCTATTGGCCATTCAACTCTTCATTAGATCAATCGGGTGTTTTAGGCAGGCAAAGTAACACAGCTTCCCAATGTTAAACAAATGTAATATAAAAAGAATGCAACACATTTTTGCATCACTAAACAAATATTCCATAGCATAAACAAATGTAACACATCTTAAAATAAATATTTCACAACATTCCCCCTTTTCATATAAGTAAAAATGTAAGGTTTTCCTGCCTTGAGAAACAAAACAAAAAATAAACCAGTTACAAACCTTAAGCAAATACTACTAAGTCACAGTCAAAGACAGTTTAAGGAAGACATCAGTTCACCAGGTGTTTTAATATCAAATAGTCTGTATCATTTGATTTCAAGTCTCCCGATTTGAAGTGTGTGATGTAATATTACAACCCAGTACAGGTGGGTTTCAAAAGCTATTTATAAAAAACTCAGGACTATTTAACCCTGTTAATTACATCCCAGGAAAGGAGACAGTAATGTGTTTGCCCGCCTTGTGAGGCTTACCCCTGGCCATCCTGCTTCCTGCATCACACTTGTGTTTCCTCAGTCCTTGCTCCAGACTCTGTGAAATTCACTCTTCCTTCTTCTTTCCTGCTCTCTTGCCCTAATCAGTTACAGGTTTAAACTCTGTTCCAGACCAGTCAAGACAGTATGGTGTCTTTCCATCTCCCTTTACTCCAGTAGAGGTACAGCTGAGAGCAAAGAAAGGCTGCAGGGATTCTGGGGTAAGAAGTGTGGGTGTTCTCAAGTGAAGGACCAATAGGAAAGAGAAGCCAGGCTTATGCTCCCAAACCTTCAGGACCTTGAGTAGTCCCCAGGGGACCTTAAAGGACCCATATCTGAGTAGTCTCCTTGTCAGCCTGCTGGAAGAGGAATTCAGAATGGGCGCCATGCTGAAAGTCAATGGCTAGTTTGTATTGGGGAAAGCAATTTTCTACTTTCTACCTTGCTTACTAGAAAGGTTTTGCTCCATGGGTCCCTTAATCTGAGAATGGATAGACAGGAGGAAGACATTAGGGACTGTCAGGTCCATTTAAAGAGGAAACCACACTGTTCCTCTTGATCCAAAGTCAGGCCATATAGGCCTAAGTATTGCTCTCCATCTGATTCCACTAAGTAACACCCAGCTAATTTGCATTCTGCTCTTCCAAAAGCAGAACTTGCCAGCTAGGTCCACTGCCTCAGACTTGACAAAAGAATTTTTTTCATAGACTGAAAATATATTAAATATGAATATTGAAATGGTTTGTTTTAAAACACGGTTCCAGATAGAAGAGGAACATCCATCTTATAAAGGAACAGAAAAGAAAAATTTGTCTGGCCCTTTAAGTTGAATTTGGTACTAGAGTACCTGTTAACACATTTTGTCATCATAACTCATAAATCATATCATATCAATATCATTAATTATTTTACCTTAAAATTAACACTGAAGCCAGGCGGTGGTGCATGCCTTTAATGCCAGCACTTGGGAGGCAGAGGCAGGCAGATCTCTGTGTGTTCGAGGCCAGCCTGGGCTACCAAGTGAGTCCCAGGAAAGGCAAAAAGCTACACGGAGAAACCCTGTCTCAAAAAACCAAAAAATAAAATAAAATAATAAGAGTCAAAAAAAGAAAAAAAAAAAAAAAAAAAGCCAGGCGGTGGTGGCTCATGCCTGTAATCCCAGCATTCGGGAGGCAGAGGCAGGTGGATCTGTGAGTTCGAGGCCAGCCTGTTCTACAAAGTGAGTTCCAGGACAGCCTCCAAAGCTACAGAAAAACCTTGTCTTGAAAAACCAAAAAAATGAAAATAAAAAAAATAAAATAATTAACACTGAAATGGTTCAATAAGTGTTAAGCTTATCCTTTGGACTTTAGGTGGCAATTTCCAATGAAGTTTTAAGTATCATACCAGATACACATGCCAGTGTGCCCCCTTTCAGCCTTCAGGTAACCACTTGTGCAAGTCACCTTTGGCAGAGTATTTGTGACATGTCATCTCAGGGTCAATTCAGTGTTCTCAGCCGCCTAAGTAGAACACTCCCTGAATCATAAAGGACTTTTTTTAATAATCAGAAATCTTTATCCTATTAATTTAAAGAGCAGAACACAGATAACCTGGAGTTGTTTGCCCTTCTTCAGTTCCTTAACCCCTGTGCTCAAGACACTGAAGCTGTCTCTGATGTTCTGTGTAGCATTTGTTAAGAGTGAGAGCTGGCAAATGAGAGCTTTTCTTGGGGTGGGAAGGCTGCACTTCCTGAGTGTAGAGATGTGGATATTTGAGACCCTGTCTCTAATGTAGATTAACAGCCAAAGGAAGACCTCACTGCCTTCTAGGTGAAGGTAAGATGTCCTGCATAGAACAGGCACATCAGTTACCATTCTGGTTGCTCCAATCTACTTTCCTAAGCTCTTTGATTAAGAGATTTGTTAGAATGAGGGACTTCCTTTGGTTGTTATACTGCATTGTTTTAGAGTTCATTGTTAATGAGCAGCAGCAGTTTTTCCCTCTGACTTCACGTAACAAGAAGGAAGCATCCCGTTGCATTACGACAACGTGTGCGAGTGGGAAGCTTGGCCACGGGTAGTTTGCAGCTCCATTTATAGAGCAGTCCAAAGAAACTTTGTGAAATATGATGACAGGCAGGGACTTTTCCTATGTGTTTCAGAACCTACAAACCTATTGATCAGAACAGTAGGTAGACATTTCCTAAAGCTGAAGCAATAGCATCATAGAGTCTTGGTTACTTTATTTTTTTTTTAATGCTTTACACTTGATACAACTATCAAAGATCGATTTTAAATTAATTTTCCAGTAATATATTTTAAGTAATGTCTATTTTAATATCTATGAAAAAAGTGACAGTGGAAGACTGAGTTTCTTATGTATGGTATGTTTAATGTAGGACTTCACTGTTAAGGCACAAATTAATTTCAGAGAAGTTACTCTAAAAACACTCAGATTATTTCCCAAAAGAAAAGAAAAATGTAATAAGGGGAATTGTCGCGCACGCCTCGACCAGCAAGGATGACGCAACACCGGGATCCTTCTTAAAACAGTTTAATCAGGCCCTTGATTAATTGCATTGTCTTTCTCTCTCTCTCGGGGCAAGCCTCTCCCAGCACCTAAGTAGGGCTGGGCTGCCAACCCCAAGCAGCCACGTGGGCACTGTCCACAGGTTCACGCATATGCCAGCAGCACACGAATCCAGCCATAGCCAAATAAGGAGCTGTTTACCATAAAGAGTGTTTGCCATCGGGAAGGCAGAGGGTAGAAGCCAGCACCATCTTTAGGGTGCGGCTACACGCAGCTCTCTACAGGGAATGATTTGGGGGGTTTATTTTTTTATTTTAAAAGAAAATTGACTTATTTACCACAAGCTATTTTTCCCTCTCTGGTGATATGGTTTGTACAGACTGGTTTTGTAAATGCTAAATTATTGTGTCTTTTGCCTTTTTAAAGGAGTTGTTAACATTGGAATTGAGCGTATGTACAGAGAAGTTGGTGTCGACACCATTTAATAAGTCATATTTCTTCACAAATAAGGAAAATCACTTTAATAAGAATTTCAAGTATATATATAAATAAATAAATAAATAAATACATATATATATAGTGTACCCATATATTATTTTTCATTTTATTATTAAGTAAAATATAATTAAAAGTGAAATTTAAAACCTAAAAAAATGAAAGGTTTTAACTTTAACATAGTAAAATTACATACAACAAAAACAATTATCAAGTAAGAATTACATTTATAATATTCAGTCCATTTGTATTTAGGAAATTTAGAGAAAACACTCCACCATTCATCCCATCTTAATGACTCCAAAGTTTTATTCCTAATTTAATTTCTATCATAACTAAGGAAAACTGAAACCTTAATTATTTAGTCTTTAATCCCAGAAACATGTAAAATTATCTGAGTAAACAAAAAGTACATTGCAAGCTACTTCCAAAACTCTAGAAATGACAGAGACAGCTACCTGCCTAGACAGACATCCAAAATTCCTCTGCAATGTCGGGGCATCCATCTTTGGTTTACAGGCCCAGAATATTTGGCAGACTTTTCAGTGAAGCAGGAAACTTGAAGGATTATCCTGCCTTCTATTAGCAAAGTTTGTCAGTCACTTTCCTCTGTATCCTGCAGAATGTTTGGCAAACTCTCCCATGAAGCAGGAACCCTAAAGGACAGTCCCACCTTGTTTCAGCAAAGTTCAGCATTCACGTTTCTGTGAGTCCTGCATGTCCAGTTCATACAGCATAAAGTCAAGTCTTGCACAATGAAAGCAAACTTCTGTGGAGTTTCTTTGATGCCCATCATACTTTTGTGAAGGAAATTGGTACTGCCAGGAGCAGTCATGTCTCATTGTCATGAAAAACCTAAGGTTAACAAAACATTTTAAATGCTGTTTTCGATGGGTCTTTGGAGTGTTTGAAAACCATATTTCTATCTAAATATGTCTATTTAACTTTAAAAACATACCTACTATGACTACACGTTTGATTATTATAGACTAACTACTAACTTCGTTTCTTAATTATACATTGCATTTTTGAAAAGAAAATCACTTTATTGTAATGAAATAAAATAAATAATATAATATAAAAATAAAAGGAAAATAATGCAGAGGGTTTAAAGTAAACATTCAAACAATCACTCGGCCAATCCCAAATTCTATTTATCTCAGTGAACTACTTTGCAGTTAGTGGCACCATTCTAACGCCATCAAGATTTATATAGGGTTTTTTCTTTCACTATAAATTACTTTTAGTTCCCTTATCTACCATGTGCAAACACACACACACACACACACACACACACACACACACACACACACAAAGAAAAACAAATACTGACAGAGTGGAAAGAAGAAAAATCACCATCTTTCTACCATATTTCATGCCACAATTGTCTCATTGCCTGAATTTTGTGCTACCTCATCACTGAGACTGTTCTTGGATACTTTCAAGTTTAACATTGCGCCTACACTCACATGTTAACATGTGTACATTATCAACTAGGATCTGCATGTGAGTAGGAAAATCCAGGGTTGTTTCATTTTGAGTTTGGATGACATTACTGACTAATCTACACTCTTTAAATACATCATATTGTGGCAGACTTTGATTTCCTTTTAATTAAACTAAATAGCATTCCATTTTATATCTGAGCCCAGTTTTAAATATTGATTCATCTGTTTATGCATATGTATATGGGTTCCATTTCCTTGTTATAAGGAGTAGGGCAGCAGTAAATACAGATTTGAAAATATCTCTATTGTAGGATAGAGGATTTTCTAGGTATACGTCAAGAAATGGAACAGATGGGTCATATAGTAGTTCTTTTCATTTTACAGAAAGTCTCAATAGTGATTTTTGGTGATATTTTATTTGTACTGAAATGTGCTGATATTTTATTTGTGTTTTAATAAATAAAGCTTGCCTGGCGATCAGAGGACAAAGCAAGCCATTTTAAATAAACAAAGAAGTCAGGCAATGGTAGGACACACCCTTAATCCTATTACTTGGCAGGCAGGGGTCTGTCTGGATCTATGTAAGTTCAAGGCCACACTGGAAGCAGAGCCAGGTTTGGTGGCACACACATCAATTCCAACACTAGTTAACCATGAAGGTCTGGAGGTCTGAACAAACAGACATTAAGTGACAGAGCTGGGCAGGAAGAGGAAGTGATGTAGCTGGACAGTGAGAATAAATCAGATAGTAAAACAGCAAGGCATATAGATGTAGGTAGACAGGAAGTGACTCACATTAAGAAGCTGCTGAGTTGGTAAGTTAAGGTTAGCTGTGGCTTTCCCCATTTCCCTGATCTCTCTAAGGCTTTCACCTCTAGTAAAACAGGAAGTGCAACTTCCAAAAAACCTGACAAAATGTTTATGACAAAAACAGCCAGCTTTCTTGACAGTTGCCGGAGGTTTCTCTACACTTGGGGGCATCATCTTCAGCCTACAGGATTAGCATATCTGACAGACTCATTTGTGAAGTAGGATGTACACAAGGCCTACAGCTCGACCTCATTTATGGTGCAAGGATTCCATGTATCAGATAAACTTGAATTCCATCGGTGTGATGTCATGATTTAGGATTTTACATTCTGGAAATTTCTGGTGATTTTGGAATTCAGTTTCTATTCTTTCTTGGCTTGTGGGTGGCTTCATCTCCTTTATTAAATGCCAGTCTACCCCTGAGAGGCCAGACTCCATCAGCCTAATTACTCCTCCAAGAATAACTTAACTGTTCCAGTTTACTGTTCCACTGCACACCAGGAGGCATGGCCCACTTGGCCTGTTCAGCTGCCTTCGAAGGAAGGGGCACTGGACCTTTTCCAGATTGCAGGAGCCACTTCAGCAATGGTGTCATATTGTCCTGGTCTCAGAGGATGGCCTGTTGCCAAAGCTGCAAACACACTTGTCTTGGTAAGGATCAGTAGTCCTTTATTTTTGTCCTGCTTGTCCATTTTTGTACAGCATACTGTCAACAGTTGATGCGAAGGGCAACATTGCATTTTTAAATGAGCAGCATATGCACAATACTCCAAACAAGAGTAGAAACACATATACAGTATGACAATAATTCAATTTGTATCAATATACTATATTCCCCAAAATGATAACAAAGATCCATAACCCACCAAATAACAATAGGCACCCACACCATTTATTGGGAATATGGACATCATTTTCTCTAGACTGCTTTCTGTGGTCTGTGGGCAAAGCATCTTTAGAGGTCCCTGAGAAAATGTGAAATAATGGCCAAGTCCTGGGAAGACCAGCTAGAACCTTTGTTAATAGATATCACCTGTCAAGTTTCAGGAGGTCTGCCTGGATCAAACCTGGTCCACATTAACATGAAACAAATCCACAGCTTTTTTGTTCCCTGTGGAAACAAAAGCAAAACCTCTTCCCCAAAGAATGGCATCTTTTTTTTTTTTAAGCTGAGGATTGAACCCAGGGTGTTGTGCTTACTAGGCAAGCGCTCTACCACTGAGCTAAATCCCCAACCCAGCATAGCATCTTTTAAGGTCCATTTTACAAATACATTTTTTGACTTCTATTTTAAAGTTAAGGAATTCCTAATGTATCTAGGATGATTTATTTTATCCTTCCCGCTTTCAATCCCATGTCTCTTAGCAACTGTCATTTGCTTCTCAACAATCAAAAAATTCAAAAATCAATACAGGAACATACAACATCCAGATTCCTGTATATTTCCCATCTCCATGCGGCTTATTACTTTTTCTTTTATATTTCTTTTGCTCTCTCTTTAAAGATTTACTTTTATTATTTTCAAACTATTTATTTCAATGACTGTCTATACCCATATTCTTTCTTTTCTTAAGCCTATACACATTATAAAACACACTGGAACCTGTTTAGAGGTTTTCCCATCGGGACCTCTTTTACTGTGTATCTTTTAGCTTTTTTTTTTTTTTTTACCATGTGAGCAGACTTTAAACTGCTAAGCTACAGCTGGGCCCTCTGCATTGTTCTACTTGCGGGCTCCACCTGCTTTTAGGTAGATCAGGGCCAAATCTAAAGTTCACAGTCCTTTGGAGTTGTGTTTGACCAGGAACTGCATAAAATTAAAAACAGTCTTAGCCTTGGAAGTTGGTATTTCAGCCTCTCTAGTGTATCTAAAGCTACACGTGTCATCCCAGTTTAGTGCAACTAAAGACCACACAAGGACATGGGCCCCAGAAGGGAAGAGCCACTGCTGATTAATTTTCAAGCATTCCTTACTTTGGACTGTTAATATTAGTGTCCTGTCTTCACAGTACTGGTTCTGTGGGAGAGGGAAGACTAGCTACAAGAGAAAGAGAAGCTAGAACTCAGGGGTTAGTTATTTTGTAGGAGTCCCCCTAACACATATGCAGGCCCATTCTCACTGTGATCTCCAGTACATTTTCTAGTGCTAAATACTGTTGAATGTTTTTGTAGGTTTGTTGGTCGTTTGCATATCATTCTTAAGGTAGATGTCCTTCCAAGTCCTTTCTTCAGGTTGGTAGTTGTATTGTTTCTCTATGTTGTTAATTTGGGGTCTCAAGAGATCAAGGCATTACATAAAGGCAAAAATGATGCATTCGACAGCAGCATAGCACAGTCATAAGTATCTATTCATTTAAATCAGAGCTTCCCATAAATCAAATATTCATAGATGAAGTGAGAATCCATAGCAACATGGCAATTGAGGTTTTAATTCCTTTCTTGTTTTTAATTTATTTTAGTTTGGTTCTTGAGACAGTTCAAGGCTGGCCTTGAACTCTCAGAGATCCACCGGTCTTCTGCCTCCACAGTGCAGAATTAAAGAGGTGTGCTCCAACCCCGGGCTCAATTTTTCACTTTCAGTGATGTAAATAACAACCAGATATCAATACAGAAACAGAGCTTGGACCTCTACAGTAGATATTCAGACCCCAAACTATGCATAGAACAATGCAATGTCTATTGTTTCCCAAGTGTACTTAGAATATTTCCCAGATAGACCTTGCTAAAGTAAGTAATTCTTAAATAAAGTAAGATTAATACAATATAAATTTTCTTCTCCAGTTAAGAAGGGGACCAATCCAGAAATTAGTAAAACAGTAAGAAATTAGAGAAATCAAGACGAATATCAAAATTAAACATCACTTTTTTGTGTGTTACGTCTGACACTCAGCAGCTTTATTGGAATAGTTGGTTTGTCTCAAAGTGACAAGCCCATCCAGGAAGCTACAAGTACTCACTGGCACTGGTGAGGAGAAGGGGCTATGGCTCAGAGGAAGAGGCATTTGAGTAGCACTCTTGGGGGATCTGGAAGGAGAGAGAAGGGAAAGCCGTTTCTTTATCAAGCAGTAGATGTTAATAAATTTGTGCCTATGAGTTTATATAAATAAGCATTTGTAAGTAGTTTTTAATTTTTTAAAAACTTTGTAAAGTTTTAAATTTAACACAATTTTTAAATTTAAATATAATTTGGTCACATTCTTCCCCTCCCCCAAGTGAAATGAAATGAAAGCAAGCACACACACACACACACACACACACACACACACACACACACACACTTTGGTAGCCATTATTTATGGCCGACTACTCTTGATCTGCCCTGAAGAGCTATTTATATCCAGTGTCATTTCCTTTGGAGAAAACTGATTTTCCCTGCCCAGCAGGTATAAATGGCAGTTCCATTGTTAACCTTTATCCTCGTGGCTAAATTTACACTCATTCATTCATAAATTCACTCACTAATATTAAAATTATATAACAAAATAAAACCAAAACTATTATGTCAAAGTAAGACAATGCAGATAAACAGAAGGGCAAGAACCCACGTGAGGGCCCAAGAGCAGAGACAAATTTGTTCACATGGTCAGGAATCCCATACGAAACACTAAACCTGGAGTCATAATATAAGCACAGGGACTTGATGAAGCCCCGTGGAGGACCTGTACATGCTGCTTCAGTCCCGGTGAGTCCTATGAGCGTGGCTCCTGCTGATGTAAAACAAGGGGTCTTGTTTTCTTGGTGTCCTCCACGCTGAGGCACTTACAATCTTTCTACCTCCCCTTCCCAAAGGGTTCGGGCTCTAAGCAGGGATTTGTTAGAGACATCACATTTAAAGCTCAGTGTTCCAAGGTTCCAATTTTCTGCATAATGTCTGGCTGTGGGATCTAAAAACAAGACTTTTTAACATGGTGTTTTCATTCTTTGAGAGTGTCATGCCTGCACACATGTATTTGGATCATATTTATGGCACACACTTACCCCTCACTCCTTCCAGATCCATCCTTACCACACCCCAACTTGTGTCTTTGTAAACACATTATTTTAAGGAATAGAGAGATGGCTCAGTGGTTAAGAGCACTGGCTGCTCTGCCAGAGGAGCTGGGTTCAATTCTCAGCACCTACAGCTCACAACTGTCTGTAACTCCAGTTCTAGGGGACCAGATGCCTCTTCTGGCTTCTGCCAGCAACACCTGTACATGGGGCACATGCCTATGTGCAGGAAAAATACCCATACACGGATGATAAAAGTAAACACAAGAGATGAATACATATAAAATAACAATAGATCTTTAGAGAAAGAAAAATTTACTATTAAATAAGGCATTACTTCTGCATGGTGGTTCCTGAGACTTAGGGGCAGGGAATATAATATAGATATCTCAATTGTGGAATCTTTGTTGTCAATCTGAGATATGTTCCGACTGTTTCTTTTGAATGGAGGCAGGACTTTGAGCTAGGAGATAGGATTCTGACAGAGTGTAAGACATCAACATTTTGCTAGATTTCTGTAAACCGATGTGTCATCATCAGAGAAGGTGATTATGGCTTTCATTCAGGCAGAAGGTCTTGTCCCAGTGAGTTCTCTGTTGTTGAACACCTTTGAGATATCTCCAGCAACTGGGACTTATTCATACTTCTAATTTTTGAACTTTTACAATTTGTCCTAATATATGGTCTACAAGAAGTGGCTGGCCAAGTTGTAATATTAGTATGTGCTTTTAAATCAAAACTCTTCAATGCCTGCTGAAACAAACACCATTGCCTGCTACTGTCTCCCCAGGAGGTATCCTAGCAGGGCCTGGAGGCAAGGGCAGAAGCTTCGCTCTGGCCACTCAGCACCACGGGCGGTATCCTGCATGATTTAAACTTTGCCACATGTCCCCTGCTTTAGGTTTTATGGGTGGAAGAGGATGGACTTCCAAGGGGGCAGAGGCATGAGGTCCAGCTGGTTGAGGAGTTGGTTAAAGCACCTTCCTTCCTGGGTGGAAGGGTGCAGGGAGGGGATGTGAGGATTGTGAACTGCCTTAGATTCCTCCATCCCTGCCTCCTTTCCATGCTGTCCTCTCTGTCCCGACAACACCTCTGTACTCTTCATGCTCTTGCCGCTTCCGGCCTGGCTCACCATTTCCTCTCTCTTACTGTTGTTTCCTCTCACACATGTCAGCATTGGATTCCCCCCCCCACAGCCCTCACCCCAGCCTCTCCATTCACCCACCCAGCTACCCCCTCCCTTTGGCCCACCTCATCTTCCTTATAACTCCCATCCCCTTCCCTGAGTCTTCACTGCCTCCACTCCACACCTTTCCCCACTCCCCATGCTAATACCCCTTCCCTTTCCCCTCAGAACTCATGCTGCTCTTCTCCCTTCCATACTCCTCTCTCACCCTTCCCATCACATCCCTTTTCACATCCCTCTTGCCCCTGCCGTCCCCGATCCCCAACTCCCCTGAGAAATGTGGACATTCTTGACTTTAAACCCAGCACTGAAGAGACAGAGGCAGGAGGATATCTGTGAGGTCAAGGACAGACTTGTCTACACATTGAATATCAGGTCACCCAGGGCTACACTGTGGGACCCTGTCTCAAAAACTTAAAACCACAAACTAAACACAAAACAAAGAAAATGAAAGAAACAGAGAACAGAAAGAAAGAAATGTAGATATAATAAAGAGAGTCTTGTGTCTCTCAGTTTATAAGAGTATGGAAACAATGAACCCAAAAGACACCAGAATTTCCCCCTAGTGATCTCATGCTGGGAGAAGGAGAAAGCTCCAGCCACAGGGCAACTTGTGTCCTGGGAAGAGATGTCACCCAGTTCTAGCAACCTATCAGACACTTCACAGACTGAAGGTGGGACAGAGACTAGGTCACAGGTGGGCAGGACCACAGCTTGACTGGACTACTTAGATGTACAAATCCCTGGTTTTCTATCTGAACTGTATCTTACTGCAAAAGCACAAGACAGACTTGGGCATTCACTTCATCTGTCTGTCCCTCCTCCCAAAGTGTGCACATTGACAAACTGATCTCATTCACATGCCCCCACACAAGAGATTGAAATAAGTGCTGTCTGAGAGGGACCCAGTGTCATCACAGAACACACTATCTCTTGCTTCTGGCTCCCCTAAGTTGGATAATGTTTCTATTTTCATTTTCAATATCACTCAGCTAGGGAGAGAAGCTCTCAAATTTAAGCATTGTCTCTATAAAGCCTGGTTTCCTCAATTTTCAGGGAAGATACAAAGATGATTAATCTGTTTGTTCATTTTTGGAGACTGTATTTCAATTACAAATTTTCCCCCTTCCCTATCCTCCCTCAAAACCTTCCCATATACCCCTCCCTGCTCCCTTTCAAATGCATGGTCGCTTTTCCATCAATTTATTTCATCATATATGTATTTGTATATATGTATATATTTGTACGTATATATCCCCAAATAGAAGCTGTTGAGTCGATACAAAGTTCCTTGCATGGATGTTTTCAGGGCTAACCATTTGGCACTGGACAATCAGTTGGTGTGCTCTTCTCTGGGGAAGGACACCTCGCCTGTGTAGTTAGATTTTTCCTGCCTGGCCCACAGTCAAGACAAATCTCTCTCACCCACCAGGCCCATAGACGCTCAGAACCAACCAAGTAAACACACAGAATCTTACATTGCTTACAAACTGCATGGCCATGGCAGGCTTCTTGTTATCTACTTCTTCTACGTTAAATTAACCCATTTCTGTTCATCTATTCTTTGTCACATGGCTTGTGGCTTACTGGTGTCTTTACATGTCGCTTCTCCTGGCCATGGCTGGCAGTGACTCCCCCCAGCCTTCCATTTCCCCGAATTCTCTTCTTTCTTGTCCCACCTATACTTCCTGCCTGGCCACTGGCCAAACAGCATTTTATTTATACAGAGCGATGTCCACAGCACCCCTGCTCCCAGCTTTACAAACCATTTGCCTGTAGGTCTCTATCTAGGGATGAGTTCTCCTGGGCTCCTCACACCCCAGCAGTTGGTATGGTCATTGCTATCCTCCTTGTTCAGCTCACATTAGCTCACAGTCTGGTTGGTGAGACTTCACTGGTGTGACTTCTGATGTTACTCATAGCAGAGTCCCTGGTCCTCTGGCTCTTCTACCCTGTAGTCTGAAATATTCTCTGAGCCTTAGGTGTGGGGGTGCTTTTTAGATGTATGCATTGGGACTGGACACCCCAACACTACATATTGATTGGTTGTGGGTTTCTGTCTTGGTCTGTTGTAAAGAGTTTTCTTGATGGGTATTGAATAAATACTACACTTTGTTTCATCCCCATCACCCCACAGAGAAAATATTCAGGTCTAGGTTGAACACTTAAAGAGGAGCCATTTGGGGAAGAGCAGGGGTTTAAGAAAGAATTGAGAAGAATTTTCAATGTCCTTTGAGATGGTTCACGCTGTCAACCTTGAATTGGACTATAACCTGGAATTACATGCCACATAGTCTTTCTCCTCCAGGTTGATTTTGTCATGGTGTTTTACACAGCAATAGAAATGAAACCAGGCAGAAACTGGTCCCAGAGAAGTGGGGCTATTTCTGTGATAACCTGAATGTATTGCTTTGGGGAGGAAGACTTTGGAATTTTGGCCTGGAAATACTACTGAACATTCTGAATGTAATGAGCCATTGTTTGTGGGTCTTTGGAAAATAAGAATGCTGACATTAATGTATCAGTGGTGACCCAATTCCAGAGGTTTCTTGGGGGAGCAAAGGTTTTATTAAGAATTGGGATGGGGCTATTAGTGTGATGTTTGGGCTAAGAATCGCTGTTACCTGATCAGGTTAGGGCTGAGGAATCATTTGTGATTAAAAATGGTCAACACCATTGAGATGAGACCTGTGATTCACTGGGACAATAGGAAAATATTTCTCCAGATCCAGCACATAGAAATCCGAATGAGTGGGGCCAGGTGGCATCTGACCTGGGAGCTGAACTTGGCAATGTGTATGCATCATTGGTGTGTTACTAGTTTTGAAAGCATGACAGATACAAGATTGACAGCCTGTTTACATGGCCAGTTCTAGTTCAGACAGAGCTATATTGTGAGACCCTGTCTCAAAAAAAAGGGAAGAAAAAGAAAGAAAGAAAGAAAGAAAGAGAGAGGGGGGAGGGAGGGAGGGAGGGAGGGAGGGAGGGAGGGAAGAAGGAAGGAAGGAAGGAAGAAAGAAAGAAAGAAAGAAAGAAAGAAAGAAAGAAAGAACCCAACTGCACACATGAGGGGTACCATTTCTCCAAATCCAAATCCTTAAGGATATGTATTTTGTAGTAGTCACCCTAACACATATGAAGGACCTTTCTCTCTGTGACATCAAGTTACATTTTCTAGTGCCAAATGATATTGAATGTTTCCAGAGGCTTACTGGTCATTTGCATATCATCTTAAGGTACATGTCCTTCCAAGCCCTTTTCTTATGTTTTAGTTGTATTATTTGTTTTATGTTGTTAACTTGAAGTCTCAAGAGATAACGGCATTTGATAATGGCAAAACGATATGTTCAACAGCATCATATCACAGACATAAGTATCTATTCATTTAATATCAGAGCCCAAATGAAGCAAATATTCATCAATGAAATGAGCAACCCACAGCAACATGGTAATTGAGGAGAGTTTAATTCCTTGTTTTCATTATTTTTATTTAGTTATTTTTGTTTCTTGAGACTGTTCAAAGCTGGCCTTGAACTCACAGAGATCCACCTGCCTCTGCCTGTGTAATCTGGGATTAAAATCATGTGCCCCTACCCCAGCTCAATTCCTCACTTTCAGTAGTGGAAAGAACAAACAGATAGCAGTAAGGAAATAGGGCTTGGACCTCTACTGTAGACCATTCAGACCCCAAACTATGCAGAGAACAATACAACCTATATTGTTTTCTTTCTTTGACCATACTTGCTTGGTTTTTTAAACATTGGTACATTGGTGTTTTGCCTGTATGGATGTCTGTATGAAGGTGTCGATCTCATGGAAAAGGAGGTACAGACAGTGTTGAGCTGCCATGTAGGTGCTGGGAATTGAACCCATGTCCTCTGGAAGAGCAGCCAGTGCTCTTAACATCTGATCCATCTCTCCAGTCCCCCTATATTATTTTCAAAGCGTTTGTAGAATATTTCCCAGGATGGACTTTGCTAATGTATGCAATTCTGAAATAAAGTTAACATTAATTTGCTGTGGATATTGCTCTGTGTAAATAAAGTTCTGATTGGCCAGTGGCCAGGCAGGAAGTATAGGCGGGACAAGAGAGAAGAGAATTCTGGGAAGTAGAAGGCTGGAGAGAGACACTGCCAGCTGCCGCCATGACAAGCAACATGTAAAGACACTGGTAAGCCACAAGCCATGTGGCAAAGTATAGATTAACAGAAATGGGTTAATTTAAGATAGAAAAGGTAGATAACAAGCAGCCTGCCACGGCCATACAGTTTGTAAGCAATATAAGTTTCTGTGTGCTTTCTTGGTTGGGTCTGAGCGACTGTGGGACTGGCAGGTGAGAGAGATTTGTCCTGACTGGGCCAGACAGGAAAACTCTAACTACATTAATTCAATATAAATTATCTTCTCCAGTGATAAGGGACCAAATCAGAAATTAGTAAACATCAAGAAAACACAGAAATCAACAAAAATATCAAAATTAAACAACACATTTTTTGTCGTTTCTGCCACTAAGCAGCTTTATTAGAATAGGTTGGTTTGTGTTTATTAGTAACATGTATAAGTAGTTCTAATTTTTAATATTTTTGTTATCCAAAATCATTTTATTCATTCATTCATTCGTTTGTTTGTTTGTTTGTTGAGGCAAGTTTTCTCTGTGTAGCTCTGACTGTTCTGTAAGTTGCTTTGTAGACCAGGCTGGCTTCAAACGAAGAATCCACCTGCCTCTGCCTCCTAGTGCTGGGATTAAAGACATGTGCCATTATTACTTGTTTAAAAACCGTTTTCAAATTTACATATATTTTGATCATATTCTTCCCCTCTCCTGAATTCATCCAGATACTCCTCTCCCCCCACTCAAATTTAAGTTTTCTCAAAAAAAAAAAAGATCTAAAATGCTAATAGAACTACAAATGCCCCAAATCTAGAAAATAAAATGCATCCCCCAAAAAGAAACTGCAAAACAAAACAAAAATCAAGTGTAACTAATTAAAAGCTTGCACTGTGGCATCCATTATTTGCTAATCAAGTCTCCTGAACACGAGATCTGTCCTGGGGTACTTGATATATCCAGTGTCAGTTCATTGGAGAAAACTGATTTGCCCCATCCCAGGAGGTATAAATGGCAGTTCCATTTTTAACCTTTATCCTAGTGGCTAGGTTTGCATTCATTCATTAATAAATTCATTCATTCATTTAAGAAACTATAACAAGATAAAACCAAAACTATCACATTGAAGTAAGACAATAAGAAGAGAAGGAAAAGAGCCCAAGAAAGGGCCTAAGAGTTAGAGATAAAATTGTTCCCATGGTCGGGAATCCCATAAAAACTCTAAACCTGAATCCTACTATAAGCACAGGGACCTGGTGCACACCTGTGCATGCTGCTTCAGTCCCTGAGATGAACTTTGCTCATGTTGGTGGAGAGAGCCTTGTTTTCTTGGTGTCCTCCATCCTCCCTGGCTCTTACACTCTTTCTGCCTC
Organism: Onychomys torridus; assembly: GCF_903995425.1. Lineage (NCBI taxonomy): Eukaryota > Metazoa > Chordata > Mammalia > Rodentia > Cricetidae > Onychomys > Onychomys torridus. The sequence goes on from NW_023412651.1 coordinate 40,992, forward strand.
CTCTTTCCAGAGGAGCTCTGAGGAGGGATTTGTTGTAGATATCCAATTTAGTGCTGAGTGTTCCAAGGTCTCTCACTCTCTGTATAATGTCTGGCTGTGGGTCTCAATATTTAAAAAGGCAATTTAAACACAGTATTTTTTTCCATTGAGATTGTCATGACTGCATACATGTATTTTCATCATGTTTATGACCAACACTGTCTTCTTTCTCCTTCCAGATCTACCCTTACCATCTCCTAACTTTGTCTTGTTTTTTTCCTTTGGAGCTGAGGATCGAACCCACGGCCTTGTGCTTGCCAGGCAAGTGCTCTACCACTGAGCTAAATCCCCAACCCCATCTCCTAACTTTGTATATATATTTTTTTTTCTAGGAACTGGAGATATGGCTCAGTGGTTAAGAGCACTGACTGCTCTTCTAGAGGACTTTGGTTCAATTCTCAGCACCTACATGATGGCTCACAACTGTCTGTAACTCCAGTTCTAGGGAATCAGATGCTTCTTCTGGCTTCTGCCAGCCTTGCATGTACATGGCACACATGCCTATGTACAGGCAAAACAGCCTTACACAGATGATAAAAGTCAACATTAAAGATGGATACATATAAAATAACAATAAATCTTTAAACTAAAGAAAGAAAAAGTTAGTACTGTAAACACTGAATAAGGCATCTTCATGATGGTCCCTGAACCTTAAGAGAGGGAATATGATGTGGATGCCCCATCCCCAGAATCTTGTTGTCAATCTGAGACATCATTCAATTGGAGACAGAGTGTTCAGCTGGGAGATATTCTTCTGAGAGAGGGTAAGACACCTAAATTTTGCAGGGCGTCTATAAATCTGTGTCTCATTGTCAGAGAAGGTGATGGTGGCTTTCAGTTTATGCAAAATATCTTGACCCAATCAGTTTTCTGTTGTTAAACACCTTTGAGCTGTCTCCAACAACTGGGACATATTCTTTTATTTTTTAACTTTTATACTTTTTTGTAAGATCTGGGGCCTAATGGGTAACAAAGAAATCATTTTAGCAGTTGTCTTTTATCTCTCTAAAATTACATATTGACAGCTCTTTCAAGTCTCCTTGGTGAGTGTTGGACAGAAGAGAAAATCCATTCTGTCCAGGCTGTGTTGTCTGGCAGGAAGTCCTCTCAATGGCCCTGGGGGAAGTTTTTCTATTTTTTTTTTCAAATAATGATGGGTTTTGGGTTTTCCATTAATGGTCCATTATATGGACCACTAGTTGACAAGAAGATATAAATCATGAGAGAACAAAGACTGGAACTTTCTCTTTTCCTTTGCGTTCAGCTCAGGGGACATTTCCCCTTCCCCAGGACTGCTTAGGACAGACATTGTTGAGTGCATTTTCGGTTTCCTGGTGGCTTTACCTGGCAGGTCTGCATAAAGAAGATGATTGGACCACTGGCCTGAGTACAGGTGTCTGAGATGTCTGCACTTGCCTGTGCTGGGGAGGTTTTTGCTCCAAACTTTGGCATTCTTTTAAAAACCCTTTGACAGAGAGAGTCAGGGCCAGATGGATTAGGACCCAGATCCTCTTTAGACTGTCCTGTATTTTCTATCTTTTTCTCTCTCCCCTCCAACCTTCTAACTAATAACCTCTTGCTGCTTCTACTCAAGCATACTCTAGGGAAATTTCAGGGTAGGGAATGACCCCCCATAGGACATGGAGTGGAGGGAATGCTCACCTGGGAACTATTTCCCCATCCCTGTGTGCAGTAACATAGATGGCAGAGGGCCCTGAATGAGCAGCCTGGCCTCTCCTCACCTCCCCACAGAGACCAACCTTGACCATGAGCAGGAGTCAAGCAATGAGCCAAGCAAGTGCTTCCACTCAGGGAGGATGGGGAGGGTCCTTGTTTCTGTTGTTTTGTTTGTTTTTGTCTCTGGGTGACTTGGCAGAACCAAAAAAGTTTCGGGTCCCCAACAGGAAGGACACATATCTTAAACCAGGGGGTTCTCATACCAGAGAAAGCTACTGGCCAATACAGGGAAATAGAACTGACAGAAACAGACAGACAGACAGACAGACACACACACACACACACACACACACACACACACACACACACACATACACACACAAGGTGAAGATAACCAGTGGTGACCACCATACATTTATACACCTGAACAGATGTGGAATCAAGTGAGTTCTCACAGACTCGTGATATGCCAGATGACTTTCTAATTTGTTTCCTTTTGGGGTGGAGATGTCAGACTCCTCTGAAGCATTAGGGGGCAATGGATCAAAGAAAATGTCAGGGACCTAGGACTCAGGGTGCACACTCCTTAGGACAGTGGCTATCAACCTTCCAAATGCTATAACCCTTTAACACAGTTCCTCATATTGTGGTGACCTCCAACCATAAAATTATTGTTGCTCCTTCATAACTGTAATTTTCTACTGTTATAATTATAATGTAAATATCTGATGTGTGACTCATTAGAAAGGGCCCTTTGACCTGAAAAGTGTTGAGACCCACAAGTTGAGGACCACTGACTAAGGAGCTCCTTGACCACCACATTCTTCCCTATTCCAAGGGGCTCTGAGATCTCTGGTGTCTTCAGGTCTTGCTCTGGGATGTCCTTGGGACTTCCAGAAATGTGGGGAACTCACCAGAGAAGAATTTTCATACACAGATTTAAGTCCATAGAAATTCTTTATTACCTGGTCAGCAACTACACTGGGTGTTTGGGATCCCAGTGTAGCACCGAGCCTTTCTCAGGTACAGCTTTTAAGCACAAAACCCATGCTCTGGGTCAACATACTTCAGTTAACAAGAATGGTTAGCTAGAAGCAGAAGAACAGAAGCCAAAAGGCAAGGTTAGTATATTCAGAGACTTTCCCTTAACTATGGACTGGGATGGATCAGCCCTTTGTTTTAGTTTAGGCAGGTGGTGCTGTCTATGTGTGGAGTTTTACAACTTGAATGTCACTTCTATGATGGATCCAGTTGTGGTAAGGTCTGGGGCCTGTTACAGTTACCAGTGATTTCTACTAAACAACTGGTCCTCAATTTCCATTTTCTATGATTAGTTGTTACTGGTTTGCTTTAGCAACTCCTGAGGTATTTGATTACTGACAGTTATTTAAGCAAGTATAAAAATTTCACACTCCCACTAAGGAGATCTAGTTATCCTGTTAACTATGCAAGGGATGGAAACATAACCATGTTCTTTTCCAGATCTTGCGTTCCATGTTAAGAACAAAATCCATCCAGGCAGTACCAAGGAAACAGGACAAGGTGATAAGAAGTCACCAGCACAGAGGGAACGACCATGGAACACTGTGTCTGTAGCATCACGATTCATCTGGTTGAGGCCACTGAGAAGGAGAGTGGCTGCACCAGATGAACTCTCCAGACCTTCTCTGCAGCATCTTCAACCTACAGCAAGGGCACAGGTCTACTGCAGGGTCTGAGGACAGCCAGGGTCAGTTCTCCTGGGTGCCCAGTACCAGTCATCTCCACCCCACAGACAACCTCAATGAGGGACATCCAGTTCCCTCCTCCATCACCTCTGGAATCTGCATCCCTGGAGCCTCTACTGTCTTCCTCCCTTCTTTCCCATGTCCCAGAGTCCCCAGGCCCTGCTGCAGACCTGAAGTTCAGAATAAAGTGGTAATGGCTGGCTCTGCTTCCTGACTCAGGACCTGATCCAGTGAGGGGTAGCATACAACTCTCTTTTCCATTCTTTCTGAGCCTTAGAGGGACACACACATGTGACTGTCCATGCCTCACTTTGTCCATGTAGGCAGCCCAGATGGGAGCAGCAGACTCCAGGAGCAGCTCAGGGATTCTGGAGGCTGCTGCTGCTGCTTGATTCATTTCTATTTGATGTGTGTGAGAGTGAGACTACATTTCTGTAAGTATACTGTGGGAATGCCTGGGGTCTGTGCAAAAGAAGGGGCTGGATCCCCTGGAACTAGTGCTATATGGTTGTGAGCTGCCATGTGGATGATGGGAATAGACTCCAGGTAGCATGTATGAGCAGCAAGTGGCCTTGCCACAGGGCCTTCTCTTTATCATATTTTATTTTTGTCTGGGGATGAAATCTTCCCTCTACGCATTGAGTGGAATGACCATGTTCTTCTTTTGTGCTCCTGCTGTCCCCACATGTGAATCATTTGAACCTCCTGATTAGGAACCTGCTGTGTTCCCTTCTCAGTTCCCACTGGTCTGTGACATGATTCCTGTCCTGTCAAGACTGAGCATGCACGAGTTTTTGCTAGCAGGTGACAAGAACTCCAGATCTCCTGCCTCCTTTCTCAATAAGATGCTTTAGGTGAGGGACAAGGTTAGGACTCCAGGAATTCACTCTGGCTTGCTCACTTCTCACCCATCTGTCCCTTACCCCACTCCCAACACGGCCCTCAGTACCTGTCATCACAAATATTGTAAGAGAAACAGGAGGGAGCAGGTGAGGATCATCAGCAGGACAGAGATGTTGGGTTTGCTTGCCAAGGATGGAGGCTGGTTCACATCCGGAGCAGTAATTGTCGAGGCTGATGTGGAAACACAAGTTGATTCTTTGACCAGACCTTAAATGTGAGGAAATCTCACCTTAGAGTCTGGGTGCTCAGGTGATTCAGCAACACACAGAGTTCCACCCCCTGCCCCTGTTGCTAGGCAACAACTGTTTGGGAGGATCCTGAGTAGGAAGGGAGAGAGGGTTGTCCCCTGTCCTCAAAAGACTCCTGCAGCTATGGTAGGGGAAGCAGGGTCATGATGGGGCCACATCTTTCCTGCTGATAGGAGAGGAGCTAACCTGTGAGGATGGTGGCAGGGAAGAAGAAATTTTAGGTGGGATGAAAAGCAGCAGAGTCTAGAATGAGAAAAAGGCCAGGAAACAAAAGTTTGCTCAGTCTGTAGCAGCCAGGAGAACCACAGTGAGAGAACAATGTAAACACAATGAATGAAACAGGAGAGGGTGAGAAATGAAATGATAGATGGAAAAACAACCATCATCCCCAGAACTCATGGAGATTACATCACACACACACACACACACACATGCTCGCACATACCATGCACACACACACTCATTTGCAGAGAGCTTCCTCCTAATCTTCCCAGTTACCTGTAGGCTCCAGCTTTCCCTGCTCTGGTAGCTTGAACTCTTTAAGCCAGGACCTGCAATCCCCCTGGGAGCTCCAGTATAAGAAGTCAGTTACTTCCTCCAACATACTTTTCAACTGGCTGGATTCAGAATCAGCTTCAGTCAACTTTCTAGTGCTTGAGTCAAAATGCAACCTTTTCCGTCCATTGAGGCCAAAGTCCCAGAATGCACGGAAATCTCCATTTGCTTCATGCCCACAATGCATTGTGGCCTGCAGAATGAGGGGCTCTGTGCCTGTTGGGAAGAGATTACATCTGGTCTTGATGATCCTGTCTGCCTACCCACCTCCCTCCCCATCCTTGCTCTTCACTCCTTGCTGACCAGTGATTTATTTTCTCCTTCCATGAAAACAATGAATGTCCCTAACCTGTCACAAATCCCATTCTTTCCTTCCGGGGGCCATTTGTTATGTACTTTAATTTATAGCAGTAAGGATTGAACTTAGGGCCTCATACATGCTAGGCAAGCACTCTACCATTGAGCTACATGCCCAGCACTATGGGGCCATTTGAAACTTACCTCTCATTGTGCTATTTTCTGCCTTCAAGTGAGCCACTACTGCTATGAACTGGTCACCTGCATCTTTCAGAGTCTTAATCTGTTGCTGCCAGATCTTTGTGGCACTCAATATGCTCTTCTGACGACCAATGGCATGACAACTGTTGTTATTGTCACAGTAAATAAAAGGTTCTTTGTTCAGTTGGCCTTGGACTTGCCTCCGTGGTCCAGACCCTGACTTGTCAACAGTGAATCTGTAGCAGAGAGAAGCAGTGTCTGTGAAGGAAACATGCAGTGAGGTTAGGATGTGGAGCAGGGGCTCAGAGACAGTCTCTGCCTGTGGAACAAGAAAGTCCTCTGCAAGGGTGTCTTTAAAAAAAAAAAAAAAAGAGGGAAATAAGTAATAAGATGAAATCCCAGACTGAGTTTCCACTGTGCTAAGTCAACCAGGCCATTCTCTCTTGTTTGAAGATGCACATCTAGGTGTGGCCAATCCCTGCTCTCCAGCAGGACAATTCTCTTAGGTGTTATCTCGTGTTTTTACTAGGAATAGGCATTGTCATTTATGGCAGCAAAAGTTCAGGATGTCTTTTCTCGATCTGTTCATTCTGGGGAGTCTCCAGAAGCTGCCCATGTAGACTGTGTGGAGACAGGAGGATGTGTGAGGCTGGTGGGGCAGAGTGGAGCAGGGTGAGGATGGAACAAAAGTTTCATGGAGACAGTTTCTCTTGATCTGTACTCTCAGATCTTAGACTTGGACATCTTTGCTGGTTACCTTTAACTGTCAGTCCATGGTCACCTAAGAAGGGAGTGTCTATTGAGGGACTGTTTTCACTGTTAATGATGGAGGAATGCCCAGACACTGTGGGCATTACCATTTCTTCACCAAACACATTCCTTCTCTGTGTGACCTTGGTTGTGGTCTTTATCACAGCAGTAGAAGTAATGAACACTGCTATGGTCTCAATATGGAAGTCTTTGCAGGCCAGACAGTCTCAGTCACACCTGGTCATCTCTGCTTTTGTAGCTGGAAAGTAGCCATGAAGAACATGTCTGAACCTCCCTCTAGTGCCCTCTGACTCGGGACAATCTCTTAGACTGAGGCATCAGTTCTAGAAAATGGCCCTGGATGGAGTTCATGGCAGCATCTAATTGGAGAATCACCTTATTTGGGCAGAAACCAGGCTGACACATCTGCACCAGTTAGTTTCCATTAAATTGTGGCTCCTGGCAGGTACTGGGACCAGACAGAGTGGTCTGTGGTCCTGGGCTATCAGAAGGCCCATCAGCCCTCACACAGACATCATGAGGTCTGCTCTTTCCCACTAAGTGATTAGGTAGACAGGTCACAGTCAGAAAGATGTTCAGAAGTGAGACATTGCTGCAGGGACATGACAAGTCACTTGTGTGTTGAGAGCTGCCTAGCAGGGAGAGATGAGGACTCTTGTCTGACAGAAATCTCCTTTCCCCAGAGGGTTGTGGAGATCTTACCTCATCTAGAGGAGGTGACTGAGGTTAGTTCTCAAGTAAGCTGCCACCTCTCCCTCAGCAAGCACCTCAGGCTTCAAGGAGTGTGCTCTATGGTCATGGGATCCACAGAATCCACTGGACAGCAGTGGAGAGATCAAGATGCCCTAAAGCCAGGACCTCCTCCTGTCATTTCCAGCTGACCCAGAAGTCATAGGCAGCATAGAACCCACTGCTGACTGGAAACATGCAGCTTTGGCTGTACTTTTGAAGACATTTTTTGGGGATGGGTACCAATACTGGTAGATGAGAATATACCCTAATCCACTAATGGACAGAGGACACATCTGCTGTCCCCTTCACCAGCTTGTTGCCTTCTGCATCTGTCACACTGACTGCAGAACTGAGTATTGGATGCGGGACAGACATTGTGAGTCTTTACAATTTGAAAATATTTATAGAACTCCCCCTCCTTCCTAAATAAACACCACCAGTATCTGATGCCAGCTCCCCACGAGGTAGACTCTATCGGCTTGGGAGCAAGGACAGAGGCTTTCAACCCCCCACCCAGAACCATCAAGGGAGTCCTCCACAGTGGACAAGGTGTGCTAGCCCCTGTAGGCTGTGGTGTCTTCAAGCATGAGCACAGATCGCCACCTGGTGGAAGAGGGCATAAATGCATGTGGTTAATATGCAACATGAAAAATGTAATATGTAAAAAAAAAAAAAGAATGGGAAAAAGGGGAAGGCTGGATGGGCAGGGGAAGGAGCTGAGCTTAGTGGGACAAACCTGGAATCCTGGGACTTGGAAGACTGGGGGACAGAAGGAATTACTATAGATTCTATAGTGTGTGCTATAGTGTGGAATCGTGTCCTAAAACAGAACAACAGAAAGAAAGAAGGGTGTGGGGGAGGAGAAAGAGAGAGACAGAGACAGAGACAGAGAGACAGACAGAGACAGAGAAAAGTAGGAATGCATGTGGTTGCGACCACATGGTCTCTGGAACCTTCTGTTGAGATCTTCTGGAGAATACCATGAGAAGGTTAGAAAGAAAGTTCAAGAACAAAGAGGTCCAGGGATGGTGGAGAGCTTGTGAGGAATCCCTCGGAAGACAGTCTTCAGAGCACAGATGCCTCAGGTCCAGGGGAGCTGTCTGAGTCCTCCTCCTGGAGAGGTCTGCACTGGTGACTCTGTTTAGGCTTCATTCAGCTGATCCCAGCAGTGCTGGTTAAAAATATTTAGTGCCTGCAATTTACAGAAAACAGGAAAGTACACCTGCCTAAATGACCCCCATTATCAGATGCTGTCCTCCAAGGAGTCAGACTACATGGGTCTGGAAAGGCAAGAGCCTTTCATGTGCTCCACCCAGTCCCATGGCCAGAGTCCACTATAGTCAACCCTGATTAGCTGAGGTGCTAATCCACAGATTGCTGCCAAGCAGAAAAGGAGCTGGAAGGCATTTTATGGATGAGAAAGTGGGAAAGGTATATGGGCAGGGGAGGGGGCTGAGCAGGCTGGTGGTTGATGAGTCAATGGGAGTTGAAGCTGAGCTTGGTGGTACACATCTGTAATGCCAGCCCTTGACAGACCTAGGGAGGGGAAGAGATTGATGGAAATTCTATAGTGTGGGCTGTGATGTGAAATCCTGCCGTAAAACCAAGCAACAGCAAGAATAAAAGTGGAGAAAGTGAGAAAGTGGGTGGTTGGGCTGCCTTGTCCCTGGAAGCATCTATTGTGATCTGCCAGGAAAATACGGTGGGGCCAAGGGAAAGAAAGTTCAAGGGCAAAGAGGGTCAGGAATGGTGGAGGGCTTGTGAGGTATCCCCTGGGAAGGCAGTCTTCAGAGCATAGACCGCCTCAAGTCCCAGGGAGCTGACTGGGCTTCTTGGTAAGGTCTGGCACTGTGCCCATCATCTCCGGGCCTCCTGACTCGATTTAGGCTTCCTGTGGACCCCAGTATAGCTGAATGCTGATGGCGTCCCCAGCGATTCCCCTGGGGCATCTTGCCCACTGGATTTGTTTCATTCTGGTAACTTTCTCGCTCCTCCCCAGGGCATGGTAGTTGCGGGGGAGGGACAGTGCCAGAGCTGCAATTCAGAAGGCCTGTTAGTGGCTGAGCGAAGGACAGTGACCCTAGCCGCATTTCACAGGGTCCAGGGGCTTCCCGGAGGACGGCTAACCCGTGATTCAATAGCCTGCTCCCCATGCTCCACTCCCCGCGCCCCTCCAGTTAGACCAAGGTGACTCACAGGCGGAGGTCAGTATCATCTGCAGACAGATCAGTAGAACCAAGAAGCACAGATCCCTGGTGGAAAGATAGCCCTGGGCGCCTGAGTTCTGAGCCATATCCTGAGCAACAGGTTGGTAACAGGAGCAGAGGAGAGAGGCAGTGACAGGACAGTGCTGCTCTGAAGAGGACCAAAGTGCTAGCTAGGCACGGAGTTTTAATTCTCCCTCGGAGGTTTGCTCGTGCTTTCCTCCAGAGGGAGTCTGCTGTAGGTGTGGTCCCCCTCAGGCACTCAACACAGGGCTTTGCTGCCTCTGAACCTAACTTGCACAAGCTAGGTCGCACCCATAGCAACACAGCAATGTGAGTCACTAGGAGCTCCTCACTGGAGTTTTTTTCCCGGCACACTTCCGTTTTAGTTCAGCCACAACATCGGGCTCCCGCTCATCAGCTCCCCTCCCCCACCCCAATTCTGGGTTTCCTCTGGTCGCCAGCTGGCCCTTCTGCCCTTCCCACCACCTTAGCCCTGCTGGCATCTCAGTCCCGCCCTCATTTTCTCCACCAGGTCCCTTCCCCTCAACGCCGTCCTCCCCACAAAGTTAACTGTTGTCTTCATTCCTGACCCAGTGGCCCAGCACTTCCATCCACTTACTGCCCTGGTCGTTCTCCCCTCCCCTACCTCCATCTCCTTCCTTTACCCCCATCCCCCCAACACACACTGAAGACAATGACTATCTCCTTAGCAAAGCTCTGCTTTTCTCCTTCACTCTGGGACACTGAACACTAAGGACTTCAGAAAAGTTCTACAATCACAAAATTATTCCCATTGAAAGCAGATTCTGGGGCCTGGAGAGATGGCTCATAAGTCAAGAGAACTGACCGCTCTTCTACAAGACCCACTTTGGAATTCCATCCCCTCTTCTTCACTGTTCCCTGACCCTAGGTGTGGGAGTGTTTTGAAGATGGATCCCTTGGGACAGGGCTCCACAACTCTGCACGTTGATTGGTTGTGGTTTTCTGTAGTGTCTCCATCCTTTGCCAAGAGAAGTTTCCTTGGTGGTGGTGGGGGGGGGGGGTCAAAATACATTTACCCCTGTGTTTAAGGACAGATGTTTATAGATTGTTGTTAGAGATCGTGCTGGTTTAGCAAGTTAGCGGTTATAGACTCTTCCCCAATAAACCATGACTTCAGCACTGATTAGTTTCTAGGTTTCCAGTACCAGGCATGAGATCCCTCTTGATGAGTAGGTTGTAAGTTCAATGAGAGCTGCTGGTTACTACCAACTTAACCACATCCTCCTCATTGATGTGTCCCCTTACTCTCTCTTCCTTCTGTCTTTCCCTATCATTCTGTTCATCTCTCTATTATAATTAAGTCATTTCCGCCCAGATGCAGGGCCTGGGTGGTGAATGAAGGTCCACTTGCTGCTGCCATGCCTGCATGGTGTGCCTCACCCTCTGTCTTCCACTGCATCTGCCCAGCATGCCAGCATGTTTTCTCTCACGTGTGGGATGCCCTGGCCAAACGGAGTCTCCCGCATGCAGTATCATAACAAAACCCACATGAAATTCTTTAAATTAAATTAAATGCTTTCTCTTACAAGAGTTGCCATGCTCACGGTGTCTGTTCAAAGCAACAGAGTAGTGACTAAGATGCCCTTCAAGGTGATTTTCCATTCTCCGAAGCCAGGACTCTCCTGCCCTGCTACCCTGACAGCATTTCTGTGTTTACATACCTCCTGTCTGGAACAGTTCCTAAACAGCTTTTCAGGATGGGATTGGATTATTTCTAATAAATCCTTTCTTAAAAAAAAAAAAAAGTCATGTTTACTTATGTGTGTGTGTGTGTGTGTGTGTGTGTGTGTGTGAATGTGTGTGCACCTGTGTGCATGTGTACTTGGATGTGTATCTGTTTTTATGATATATGATTACACATGCACCCATGTGTGCTTGGATGCGTATCTGTTTATCCGGTATAGGATTTACATGCCCCCGTGTGTTCTTGTGATGTTTATGTGGAAGCAGAGGACAATGTTGGCATCTCCCTCCATTTCTCTCCACCTTATCCTGAAGACACAATCTCTCTGTGAACCTGGTCCTTACCATTTCAGCTAGATTGGCTGACCAGTGAGACCCCAGATTCTACCTGTCTCTGCCCAAAAGTGCTGGGGTTACATACCCACACTGCCATGATTGACTTTTACATAGTGCTAGAGAGCTCACCTCGGGTCCTCATGTTTGGGCATCAAGCACTTTACCCCCGGAGTTATTGGCCCAGCCCCCTCTTTGTGATTCTGCCTGACATTCTCCTGGTGATCAGTGATGTGAAGCATCTTTTTATACACTTGTGGCTATTCTTATGTTATTTTGGAGAAATGCCTGGCCTATTAATATTCATTGTCCATTTAAAGAAACCAGTTTGTTTTATTGGTGTTGAAGTGTATGAGGCTGTGCACATTTTACTAGAGACCAATGTTGGTAACACAGCATTGGATGGTAATCAGCTATTAGTTTCTATCGCTAAGATAACAACAACCTGATCTTCCATCCATGGGCCCATTGCTCTGGCAAACGTCATGGTGGGAAGTACGTGATGGAACATGGTGACTGGATAGTAAAGAGAGAGGAGCAGTGGGGTCCCAGTTTATCCTCAAGTGCACACCCCAATGGTATAATTTCCTTACACTCAGCCCCACCCCTCGCTGGTTCTCAAACCTCCCTAAAGCACCATTACCAGGATCAACTCTTCTGCACTTGGGCCTTTAAGAAACACTTCAGTTTCAAAGTACAAGGTATGCCCTGGAATGTCTTTGGGATGCCTAGTCACCCTTTGTTTGTTTGTTTGTTTGTTTGTTTGTTTGTTTGTTGAGACAGCATTTCACTATGTAATCCTCGCTTGCTGGGAACTCACTATAGTGATCAGGATAGCCTCAAACTTAGAGATCTGACTTCCTCTCCTCCTGAGTGCTGACATTAAATGTATGAAACACCATGCCTTGTGGTTGATATATTGTGCACCCCAATAAATTTATCTGGGGGTTAGAGATCAGAACAGACATAATATTAAACATAGAGTTTAGGCAGTGATAGCTCGTGCCTTTAATCCTAGCATTCCAGAGGCAGAGATCCATCTGGAGCTCTGTGAGTTCAAAACCACACTGGAAACAGCCAGGCATGGTGACACACACCTTTAATCCCAAGAAGTGATGGCAGAAAGCAGAAAGGTATATAAGGCCTGAGGACGTGGAACTAGAGCTGGTTAAGGCTTTTAGGCTTTTGAGTAGCAGTTCGGTTGAGATTCATTCTTAGTGAAGGACTCAGAGGCTTCCAGTCTGAGGACACAGGATCAGCTGAGGAACTGGCGAGGTGAGGTAGTTGCGGCTTATTCTGCTCTGATCTTCCAGGATTCACCCCAATAATTGGCCGTGGGTTGTTTTATTAACAAGACCTTCTAACAGTTCGTGCTACAATACCTGGCCTTCTGTTGATATTTACTCCTTTACCTCCCTCTGTCTAATTTGATGTTTTTACTTTTGCTGTTGTTATCTGTGAATTTTGTTTTAAGATTCAAATGTCATTACAAAGATAAATATCAAAATGTTTCCTTATAGTTTCATAATAGTTTTACAGTGTCATATTTAACACTAAAACCTCAGTCCGTTTTGAGGATGCTTCTGTATGACGTGTACTGTAAGGTTCAGGTTTAGCTTTTGCGTGCTGTCTCCCAGTTTTCCCAGTATTTATTGAAGAGATTTTCCTTCCCCCATTGCTGGCATCTTTTGTTAATGGTCTGTGTGAGGCTTGCTTCTGGGGCTCCCTGATCTGTTCCATCAATTGGTCAGTGGTTGTTTTCTGTCATGCTGTCTTGGGTACTGTAGCTTTTGGTATATTTTGAAATCTAAAAATGTGGCATGTGCTGCGGTGTTCATTCTCAAAACAATTTGAATGCAGTGGAGAGATGCTTAGCAGTTAAGGAATTCTTGTTTCTGCAGAGCACCAGAGCTCAGTTCCAGCACCCATATGGTGGCTCTCAACAAACCTCAACACCGAGGTGCACAGACATACATATGCACAAAACACAAGTGTACATACAAGAGAATACATCATCTGAACATTCAGAAGTAGTGTTGGACTATTTGGAGGCTTCTTTAATTCTGTATGAATTTGCCCACCCCCTACTCCTATGGAGAACACACAGGATTTCAAATAGAGATCACAGAGACTCTGTAGGTCACTCTGATTAGTATGAACATTATAACGATATTTCTTCCAGTCAGGAACACAGGGTGGGTCCCCACTTAGTTGAGTCTTTGTTCGTTTGGGTTTTTTTTGTTGTTGTTGTTTGTTTTTCTGTCTGCAGTTTTCTATCCTCAGACCTTTTAAGCACATTAGCTGAGTTTATTTGTATATTAATTGTTTTTGATGGTACAGACAATGAAGAAGTTCTCTTAATTTAAATTGTCAGATCATATGTTGTTTGTGTAATGTGAATACAACTGATTCCCTCCCCCCCATTTTTTCCCCCGAGATAGGGTTTCTCTGTATTAACAGCCCTGTCTTCCAGGATCTTGCATTGTAGACCAGCCTGGGCCTGGAACACCCAGAGATCCACCTGCCTGTGCCTTTGAGTTGCTGAGATGAAAGGCATACCCCACCATACCTGGCTGTTTTTTTAACCATACAAATTTTTACTCGGTTTGTTACCCTTAACCTTGTTTGATAGACTCTTCAGGGTTCTCTAAGTATACTATTGTCACATGGAAGCAGAGACCCCTTAACCTTGTTTTGATAGACTCTTCAGGGTTCTCTTAGTATACTATGTCACATGGAAGCAGAGACCCCTTAACCTTGTTTTATAGACTCTTCAGGGTTCTCTAAGTACACTATTGTCACATGAAGCAGAGCCCCTTCACCTCTGCATTTCCAGTCTAGATGCATTTTGTTCTCTTCTTCTTGCACATTTTCTCTAGCTAGGATTCTAGTGCTGTACTGAGTACAAAGTTGTGACAGCAGGTCCTTCCTGAGTTTGACTTCTCACTGTCAACTGTGTTGTTAGCTGTGTGTGGGTATAAGTCTGTGGTGTGTGTGTGTGTGTAACAACATTCTTCCTATACCTACATTATTGACAGACTTTATCAGAAAATGTGTTAGAAATTTTTTTTAATGTTTACATTGTTTTCAACATAATTTTTTTATTGATGCTTGGGAAATTCACATCATGTACTCCAATCCTCCTCATTTCTCAGTCCTTTCACATCTGCCTCCACCCTTGTAACATCCCACCCCAAGAAAATTTGAAAAGAAAGGAAAAATAATATAAAAATACCAAAATAAAAACAAAAACAACAAGAAACAAACAAAGAACCCCCACTTCCCTCCTCTGTCTTTCCTGCCTCTCCATCACCTCTTCACCTGTCTTAGAGCATTGGGAGTAAACTCCTCAATCCAAACAGCTTTGTTTGCAAATGTTCATTGAATAATGAGCCGTTGGTCAGGTTCAAGGCCTCTGGCTTCTGGTACACCATCAGTACTGGACTCTCACATAAACTCCTCTCAGACATCCAGTTGTTTCCCTGAGTCATGGGGATCCTGCGGCTATGGTTCATCAGGACTAGACCCTTCATGCCCTCTGGCAGGTCATAGATGGGGTAGATGTTGGGGAGGACCAACTCAAAGTCCTGGGTGTGTGCCTGGGTGATAGCTGAGTTGGTCAGTCTGGGCCACTGAGACCACCCACCTCAGGTAAGTGGTGGAGCCAGCTCTCCTAAGCCCCTATTGAGGGGTGGGGCCAGCTTTTGCAAGTACAGGGGCTAACTCTACTATGAGGTTCAGGCCAGTTATCAAGTGCCAGGTCATTGGGACCAGCTCTCCCAGGGCCGTGGAGAGACAGGGCCAGCTCAGCCTTGGCCCTCAGACTTCAGCACTCATGGTTCACATGGGCCCCTGTGTTAACACTGGCAATGGACATCAACAGAGACCTCATGTGCAGGAGGACCATGAACCCAGATGTGGCCCTCAGCAACAGCTTGGGTTTGGATATCATCATAGCCCCAAATTGCAATACAGGCCACTCAGATCTTTATGGGACCAGCAACAGAGTGGTCCCCAGACTCCAAAATGTCCCCAGCCCCAGGTAGAGGCCCAGACCACAGGCATCACATGGACTTTGATGGTAACAGGAGACATGGACATTAGCAGAGATTCTTGCTGCCGTCAGACCATGGATGCAGACATGGCCCTTGGCTGCAGCTTGGACACAGATATCAGCATGGCCTGGAGTAGCAGACAGCACTCTTCAGATCTGCCTCTTTCCACAGTACATGAACCATTCTGCTTCTCTCTCTCTCTCTACCATTTCCCCACCATATATTGACTTACCATTATGGCACAGAATCACCTGGAGTCTGATGGTGCCAGGCTAGCCTGTGGTTGTCTTCTACCTACCCAGGCCAAGCAGCATCTGTTGGGCCTGTGGGTTTTCTCTACCTGCCTGGGTCTGGTGGTACCAGGCAGGCCCTTGGTTGTCTTCTACCCACCCAGGCCAAGTAGCCATATGGAGAGTTTTCACACCCTTCCTGCGTTTGTTGGTTAATCATTAAACCTTTGCCCTTCATTCTCTTCATTAGGTGCACTGCATTTACTGACTTGAGGATCACTGAATACTCCTTGTCCTTTTGTGTCAGAGTGAGGGCAGGGAGCTCCAGGGAAAAGGAACAAGTGTCCTCACTGAGTTGTTTTATACTTCGCTGATTTTCTTCTAGTGTGTCTATGTTTTCTATTTTTGCAGATTCTTGTCTTATCTTTCTTGTTTTCCATCTTCTGATTTCCAGAGGCTACTTTGCTTGGCATTTATTTTTAGGGTATAAGGTAAGATTGTTAACTGGAAGCCTTACTTGCTTTTCATGTAAGCATTTATGACTTTACATTTCCCCTTAACCATCCTTTCACCTGTGTATGGTAGAATCTTTCCCAGAAAGTTATTTTTTAATGTCTGTCTCTAATAAATAACATTATACACAAGAAAATAACAACTCAGACCTTGTGATTTAGCTCAGGAGAAGAGTGTATTTTTTAAAAAAAAATTTATTACTTTGTGTGTATGAGTGTTTTAAGTGTATGTGTGTGTGCACCATGTACATGTTAGTTGCCCATGGAGGTCAAAAGAAGGTGTCAGAGCCCCAGGAACTGGAGTTACAGGTGATTGTGGGACCCTGTGGTTGTTTGCTATTGAACTTGGATCCTCTGGAAAAGTATCCAGTGCCCTTCACCACTGAGCCATCTGTCCAGTTTACCCATAGTTTGTTTATTGTTTACACAACAAATCTCAATAAATGGTGATTACTCAGGTCATTCAGAAAAATCTTACCTGGGTCAGCTTACAGCACTTTTTGTTTTCAAATTCTAGCAGACCCAAGAGATGAATGCCCATTCATCTTTGAGATTTAGGAATGAACTCTTTGCACTACATAGAGCCATTATGGCCACCCAGGACTCTGGCTCCTCCATGCTGGTCCCAGTATCCAGGCTCCTCCAGTCAGGTCACCTGAACTCACCTGCCAGACACCCTCACAGGCTGACCAGAAGAACAATGAGTACAGCCACAGAGCCTGGGTGCTGTGATGGAGCTTGGAGACTCCAGCCCAGGTCATGACTCCTTTCTTCAGACCCTAGGGGGCCAGGGGTGAGCAGAAAAAAAAAAAAAAAACCAAGCCTAAATTTAGATCTGCTGACTCAAAGAGAAACGCTGCTGTTCATTCAGTCAGAGTTCCGGTTTTGCTCCCAGGGGTATAAACCCAGCCAGACCACTCCCCACCTCCAAGCCCTCACAGTCTCTAGCCTTTACCATGTCAAGCTTCAGTTTCTCTAAATCTGTGGGAGGTCACTCTCCTGGTTCCACGTGGCTCTCCTCCCCATTCAGTGTGACCCTGGTCCTCCTTCATCCCACAGGGCATGGTCCCTTCCCTGCACTCCCCCTCAGGGCTGAAGCAGGAGACAGGTATAAAGAATCCTGAAAGGCAAAGAGGAGGATGCCGCTGCACGTGGTGCTGAGCTGGACCCACTAGCAACAGAAAGGAGAGATGGGGCAGGTTGTGTAGAGTCCCCCCACATTCCTCCGCTTCACCCTGCCTTCCAGCTTCAGGAGAAAGGCAGCCTCCTCCGCAGTGAAAAGACACACCTAGTGTCTGTCCAGCCAGTGCCCTGGCTTCACCAGGGAACCTAGGGAAAAATCACAGCTTCCGGTTCGTGATTTCAATGCCTCCCCGCCCCCAGGAAAACACCGATTTCATACAGTCATCTCCTGAGTCTTTCTTGCTCCAGTTCTCCTGATCGTTTTCAAGTCATTGCTCATGTGCCCTTTGGTCTTCACGTCCTGCTGTGCGCTGTGACTATTATCTGATCGATATCTGTCTTCCACTTGTGGATAAAATTTCGCGCTATAAATGTATGTTTATATGATAAAGCCCCCGCAAGGGTTAATTTAAACTGATTATATGAAAACAAGAGACTATGTCAGCTTTGTCCGGTTTTCAATCCAAAGGAGATTAACGAAACTAACACATTTGTTATTATGAATGTGACCTTATTCAACCTTGACTTAATACAAATCCCATACCATCCATCATCGGAGAATGTCTTTGTTGTGTGGAGTGCAGGCACCCTTCTCCATGGCCAGAGAATCCACGGGAGCTGGGGTTACAGGTTGTCCTGAAACACCACGCGGTTGCTGAGAATTAACTGAACTCCAGTTCTCTGCAAGTTCAGCCAGGGCTCTTAATCACTGAGTCATCTCTCCAGCCCTAAATTTCATGTTGAAACAAATTAACTGATAACAGTAAAACTTTAATACCATTCTTTAGCTAAATGAAAATTATGAATCAGGATGGCTATTCTAACTGTATCCACAGGAACTAAGATTATGTCCTATATCTTGAGTTTCCCATTAGAATGCTTGTAAACTTGGGTCTGCTTAATTTGGCTGTGTCATTTTTTTTTTTTTTGAAAGTCTTTTAAGACATACTTTCTCTGTAATACTGGCTGTCATGGAATTAGCTCTGTAGATCAGGCTGACCTCAAAACTCAGAGATCTGCCTGCCTCTATCTCCCAAGTGCTATGATTAAAGGCATGCACCATCATACCTGTCTAGTTGCAAATTCTTTATAATAAAGTTTTAATAAACTTACATCTGTTTTAAATTATTAAGTTATTAAGTGGTCTGTGTCAAGGGCTTTACAACTATGAGAAAACCCTAAACCATAACAAGAGTTAAAAATGAAAGTTAAGACAGAAAGTAACCAGGAAATACAGAGAAAGAGATCAGGAAAAAACCACAACATTAAATATGGCACAATAATGTGTGTGAAAGTTTACTTTAAAAAGGGTAGGGGATTGGGTGTGGTGGCTTATGCCTTTAACCCCAGTACTTTGGAGGAAAGCAGGCAGATATTTGTGAGTTTGAGACCAGCCTAGTCTACATAGTAAATTTCAGGCTAACCAGAGTCACAAGGTGAGAGAGCCTGCCTCTCAAAAAACGAAACACAACAAAACGAAGAAAAAGAAAAAGGAAAGGCAGAGGCTAAAACAAATGCCTTGTTGGTGAAGACCATTGCTTTTATTTTCACTTGGTTTGTTAGGTTCTTATTACTGCAACAGTGGAGTCTAAACAGAGTCAGGTTAATTCTGATCATGGTGTAAGTGT
>NW_023412652.1:0-29210 GCF_903995425.1 Onychomys torridus
TAAAAAATTAAAAAACAAATCAATAAAAAATTACACACCCAGATGAAAACCAAGACAAACAAATGAGATGCATATCTATTAGGGAAAGCAGACTAGGATTCCTTTAAGCCTCCATGATGCCCTAGTGATAATGGCAATCATGAGGAATAGGAAGGATAACTAATGTTGACATAAAGTGAGGAAATATGATCAAATACTGCTGTAGGAGTGATAATTTGAGAATGAACTTTTGAAATCAGTCTAGTGTTCTCAAAACAATGAAAAAATAAGAAAGAAAACTACTGTGCTACCCAAACTACAGCACTGATGTTGACACACTATTCCTGCGGAAACAATAACAAACACCTTCTAATGGCAGATAAGAAACCAATGAAAACCAGAGGTAGAAACCAACAATGTTTATCTTGGTGAAGCAATGAGGTTCTGTTTGTTTTCTCTTTTGGGGTTGCTTTTTCCTGCATGTATGTCTGTGTAGCATGTGTGTTCCTAGTGCTAGCAGGGGACAGAGGATCCATTGCGCATCTAGGAATTGTGGTTACAGGTTGAGTGCCCAAGTGAGGGTGCTAGAAATACAGAGTGAGTCCTCTGAAAGACTACACAGTACTCTTAAGCACTGAGTATTCTCTAATGCTAAGAGGAATGAAGAGTTTTATGGGGGTGACATTTAAGACTGGGTGTGAAAGGTTACTTATAGAATCACAAAGGTGTCAGAGATAGCTGCATCATCCTGTCATGGAGAAGCCTAATGAATCAAGAAACCTGGGAAATCATTGCACAGCTTGCAGGTGGCTTAAGGTAGGTTAGTAGTGTCTCTCAAGCCACTCACTGCCTCTTCCAGGCAGATTGTCTTCTCTTGTCTGGTCCATGAAACTTGCACAGTGTCTGCTCCATGCTAATGTGAGCATCTGTGCATTTCAAATTGTCTGACGTTTTCAGGAGTCCTTATTTATTAGATATGCTTGAAAAAGGAGGACACTGATGAATCTTGCCAGTTTCTGTGACTTCCTGGAGCTATTAAGTTGTCTATAAGTTTATGTAGTTTCTCTGCATAATGGGGTGTTTCACTTTCCCTCACAAAAATGGCAGTCAACTCTTGTGTCAGGACCCCCTTGAAATCATATATAAGATACCCTGCATATCAGACATTTACATTATGATTCATATCAGTAGTAAAATTACAGTTAAATAGTATAACAAAAATAATTTCACAGTTGAGGGACACTACAACTAGTGGAACATTTTCAAAGTGTCACAACAATAGGAAGATTGAGAACTATTACCTTGGGGTGTCCCATTCCTTTATGTAGGTTTTTTTTTCTTTGGGGCTGAGGATAGAACCCTAGGCCTTGCACTTGCTAGGCCAGTGCTCTACCACTGAGCTAAATCCCCAACCCCTTTATGTAGCTTTTAATATCCTGTGTGTAAGGATCATCCTACAAGACTAAAGTGTTTAATCTCAGAGAAAATTGATGCACAGTAAACACTCCTAGGCTGAACTCCCTGGAATTGCCATCTTTCCAAAGAGAATTTTCCCATTATGTTCAATTCTGCTTTATTGATAGGCTTTAGGATACAGAATCAACCTAGATGTTCATCAACTGACAAATGGGTGAATCAGAATGAGCTTCCTCCTTCAAACTTGTTGCTTTTTGTGTACAAGTAAGACCACATGTAGAAGCCAGTAAGGCAGAAGTATACCTTTAGTGGGGAGATGCGGGAAGAGAGAATGAATAGTACAATGTAGGTGATATGAAATTAGAGACTGGGCAGAATATTCAAATATGTGGTGCATGGATGGAGAAGAGAGGGGACTGCTGTATGGTCAACCCAAATGAGATGTCCATGAGAAGCTACATGGGAAACTATCCTTTTGTAATTCAATTAAACAATACAATAACAGAGTATAATAGAACACAAATATGATTAAATATGGGTTATTTAATACTATATGCTAGATATTCAACTGGGGATGGGCAGGAAGAAAGGAGAAGGTATGGGAGAGTTAACCAAGAGGATGACTGGATGAAGAAGCTTCATGAAATCCCACTGTCTTGCTGGTTAATAGGAAATATAATTTTGAAACTTTGAACAGATGTGTTGCCTATGGTTCAATAATGCTGTTCCCAGTCACTGGGATATTAAATGGAACTCTCTATGCCAAGCACTGGTTACTTGTTAAGGACTTATTGTTTAGGGAGGACTCAGAGTTGCCCTAAACAAAACAGGACATTGGCAATGCTCTTGCTTGAGTTCCCTAAGTGTATGGTGTTCCTAAAGACACCAAAAACGTAGTTAGTGTGTGTGTTTGTGTGTGTGTGTGTGTGTGTGTGTGTGTGTGTATCTGTCTGTCTGTCTGTCTGTCTGTCTGTCTGTGTGTGTGTTTGTGTATGTGTGAGAGAGAAATAGACACAGAGAAAGAGACAGAAAGAAAGAGAGAGAGTCTCCTTCTTGGCTACATTTTGTAGGCTGCTGTCAGAGAAAATACGTTATATTCTTACTTACACCTGGACCCTGTATCTTACAATACCATCCTTCTAGGCAAGTGGTTTGTACTTGTGCAATGGTAGCATGAATATTTATGGGCATAATCAATGTCTCTCTTGATTGGATTTCAAAGCTGATCCATAAAGACAAATTCATGCTATGGTCAAAAAAAAAAGCTTGGAATTATAAGTCCAAGGAGATAATCTATTGTTGCTTTCTTAAAAATCTTTTTATTAATCTGATCTCTTAATATTTGTGCTTAGAATTATCAATTTGTACTACTCTCAAACTTGGTGAAAGTATTACTTTTTTATTGTTTTGTTTTGTCATATGGGGTTTCTATGTATAGCTCAGGTTGTCTTGGGATATGGACTTTGGACCAGGCTGAACCCATAGAGATCCACGTGCTTCATCCTCCAGAGTGCACCACTGAGCATAGATCCCTTGGGGATTTCAAAGTTGTTTCCTGTGCATGCCTGTGAGGTCACATGCTGCAAGGGCATGTTGGCAGCTGCTTTGGTCAACAGGTTCCAGAGAGGAGACAAGGAGTAGCTGAAGGTGGATTGAGTCAGACCTTGGTTGTTGGGAGAATCTTTCAGAGTGACTGATTAACAGCCAGGAGCTTCTTTGTTTATATAAAAATCAGTAAACATGGATAGATGCATGTTGTTCCAAACATTGGTCATGTCATTTTTGTTTCCGGATATGTGTTTAACTTTGCATTGCATCTTCTGGTCATCACTGATAACTTGTGAAAAAGCAGAGATAACTTTTACAATCATTTTCACTCACCAACCCCATAACCAAACTTCTAAGAATATAGAGGTATATGACTGCCCATTCTCAAGCTGGCAGCTTTTGTGCCTTCAAGGATATTAGAGAAAAATAACTCAAGCCAACCCAAGCAGACTGCCTTGTTTTGAGTAGTGTATTATTAACATTTAGTGGTCTAAGTGCCCAAGAAAAATCCTCAGGCCAAAGTTACTGCTGTTATTATTCAATTCGTGGCATTAAAAAAAATTCATATTTAGCTGGCCGGTGGTGGCACACGCCTGTAATCCCAGCAATCAGGAGGCAGAGCAAGTGGAACTCTTTGAGTTCAAGGCCAGCCTGGTCTACAGATCTAGTCTGGGACAGGCTCCAAAGCTACATGGAAACCCTGTCTTGGAAAAAAATTCATATTTTATATCTTTATAAAATTCATTTATATGTTTATTCCTGGTATTCTTTTAGTCTTGCTCACACAGTATCCCTGCACAAGATAACTTTTCTAAGAAAGGAAGGTCCTGCCACCACATATTTCTAGTCAATTTTTCACAACAGCCTTTGTCCATTAACATAAATCCCTGCATAGGGCAGAAATACTCCACCCAATCTAATTTATTTTTAGATACGCCACATCATGACCTAAGTGTATAGTAGGAAGAGGCTTGGACTTTGCTCTGATTTTCATATTCCTGAGTAATTACAGGAGGAGATATTTCAAGAATATCTCAGAGTCTCAACATGAGTTCTCTGCCTTCTTTATGTGCATCAGATGCCCTAAGACATAAGGAAGACCTTCAAGTAGATGATGATATCTCCTCAAAGTTGGAGGGGTGTAATGCTCAGGACTTTTCTTGGGAATGTAGAAGCAGTACTTCTAGAGGAAGTCATAAGGGATTCATAAGAAATTTCCCATTAAACTAATATCCCAAAATTGCTCAAATATGAATGCCCCCCCCAAGCATGCCACACATGAAGATCAAAGCCTAATATGGGATAGTGGCCATCGTGTGGCTCAGCTTTGCTGGATCTGGATCAAGCAGCTATACAGACTTTATGACTCTCGCCATTTCCATCAGAAAGGACTACATCAACATTGACAGCTTCTCTCTTTACAGATTATCATCTTCTTTCTATGTTAAGGTTTAGCTCTAGTATGAAGATTTTGAAAGTGAACAAATGATGAGACTTTTTTGACATTTTTGTATTTTCTTTTGGGGTTGGTTTTGCTTTGATGTCAGCAATTTGAGCACTAAATAAAGGTGAATGCATTTGGTGACTGTCATTTTTAATTGACAAAAAATTGGGATTATGTATGGTATAATATGTGATACATTTAGGATGTTTTTATTATTATTATTATTATTATTATTATTATTATTATTATTATTATCCTGAGACGGGGTATTTGTTTTCCTGGCAGTCCTGGAACTGACTATGTTGACCAGGATAGCCTGAGACTCACAGAATTCTACTTGCTGCAGTTTCCTGAGAGCTGAGATGAAAGTTGGCATTATGTTTAATTTTTAGATGTAGGACAAGATAAAAGTCTTTATTTATAGCAATTCCCTAAGGTGGAAATATGGCTAAGTGGGTAAGAGCACTGTTTGCTCTTCCAGAGAACGAGGATTCAATGTTCAACACACACAATAGCTCACAACTGTTTTCATCTACAGCTTCAGGAAATCTGATGCCCTCTAGAGGACTACACAGGCATCAGACAAACATGGAGTGCACAGAAAATTTTGTAGAAAAAATGCCCATACTCATAAAGAATTCACACAGTTACTGTTGTAGAAGTTTATTTGAATATAAACTCTGATATTTTATAACATTTAAAACTTCAATAAACCCTTTCATAAGTTTCTTATTTTTATGTTTCTGGTATGTATTCTTATGCCTTTAAAGTAGAGAACATCATATAAATACCATGTCACATGGTTCACAGTGGTGTTTTTCATTCTTGTATGAACTGTCTGATGTCTTCTAGTATTGAAACGTGGATATTGGATATGCCATAGTCTTTGCATTTGTGAAGTTTCTCTCCAGTATGAATTTCCTGATGTGCTCTAAGATATGAGCAGCTAGTGAAAGACTTGTCACATTCCTTACACCTGTAAAGTCTCTCTCCAGTGTGTACTCTCTGATGAGTTCTAATATTTGACATGTAGGTAAAGAATTGGTCATATTCCAGGCATTTTTAAAGTTTCACTACAGTATGAAGATTCTGATGTTGTCTAAGAAATGAGCATGTAGTAAAAGATTTGTCACATTTTCTACATTTGTAAAAATCTGTCTAGTATGTACTTTGTGATGTTCTCTAAGAGTTGAACTTGCAGATAAACATTTGCCACATTCCTTACATCTCTCCGGTATGAACCCTTTGATGTTTTTTGAGATGTGAGTACTGGATAAAGGACATGTTACATTCCATACATTTGAAAGGTCTCTCCCCAGTGTGGACCCTCTGATGTCTTCTAAGGTTTTCAGAACTGCTAAAGTATTTATTACAATTCTCACAACTGTAAGGTCTCTCTCCTGTATGGATTCTCTGATGTCTCCTAAAATTGGAATTCTGGGTAAAGGACATGTCACATTCTCCACATTTGTAAGGTTTTTCTCCAGTATGAATTTTCTGATGTTGTTTAAGATATGAGCACCTAGTAAAAGATTTGTCACATTCCCTACATTTATAAAGTTTCTCTCCAGTATGTAGATTCTGATGCCTTTCAAGAGTTCATCTCTTAGATAAAGATATGCCACATTCCTTACATGTGTAAGATCTCTCTCTAGTATGAACTTTCTGATATGTTTTAAGTTGTGAGTTCTGGGTAAAGGATTTGTCACATTCCATACATTTGTAAGGCTTCTCCCCAGTGTGAATTTTCTTATGTATTGTAAGATTTGAGCAATAGGAAAAAGATTTGTCACATTCATTACATCTGTAAGGTCTCTCTCCAGTATGAACTCTCTGATGTCTTCTAAGGTATGAGTCACAAGTAAAAGTTTTGTCACATTCCATACATTTGTAAGATTTCTCTCCAGAATGAATTTTCTGATGTACAGTGACGCTTGAGGCATTACTGAAGCATTTCCCACACATCCCACACTGCTGTGGTTTCTCTCCAATGTAGATTGGTTGTTGCAAAAGACTGTATGCAGAGCTGAAATAATCATCATATTCTCCCTGCCTGTGCTCTTTCTTTGAGGTGTAGAGTCTCTGATCTTGAGTAAGGTTGGAACTCAAATTTAAGAATTCCTCACAGTCTTTAGATTTGCAAGGTTCTTCTCCAGTGTGCATGCTTTCATGTCTATGTGGGTTTGAAGACTCAATAAAGGTATCCCTGTGATTACTGCACTTGTAGCTATTAGAGTTTTCAGGAGTTTCACTTGTTTTATAACAAGCACATGTGGAGGGGTCATGAATGATTTTACCAAGCCCATTACACTGACAAGACTCCTTTTCAGTCCTCACATGTTGATGGACAGGATCAGATTTGCAATAGTTATCTGAAAATGAATTCAACTCAGATTAGCATGCTGCTATAAAACTTTTGATAAATGATGGTCAACGTCAGTTTTCTCTGATAATAAATCAACCAGAAACCACTTAGACATTCTTCCCTCACTGTATTTCAATGTATTCTCAAAAAACAGCACAACAGCCTTCAAGGGTCTGTGATTAATCACAAATAACTTGTCTTTATCAAAAATGTCTATTGGGACAAGATGGATCAGGAAACTGTGGAATCAGTATGTAGCTTTGTGACAGCTCATGGCTTGTGACTGTGGGACCAGGAAAACCAGTTACATCTAATAGTTACCATAGGCAGGATGCATCCTGGGGACAGAAAACTACAGTAAGTTAGTGATCAGAAATCCTTTCAAATGGAATTGTATATCACAAAACCACTTTCACCTGAAGCTTTCAAGGTTGTCCTGCTAATTCACTAACCCACCATAGTTGTGGATACTCTCTGTTCTCCACATTAATGGACACTCTCATTTGCTCTGGACAGGTTCCCAGGTCTGTCTTTCATCAACCATATGTTCTGTTAGGTAGCCTATGACAAATGCTAGATTTTTTTAGGAAGAATACAGAAATCTAACATAGTACTGTGCTTAGTACCAGAAGAAAACACAAACTAGAGGGATCTGGGAATGATTTCCAATATCTCTTTCCCATCAGAATCTTTCGCATATTTGAGGAGTATTTCTCAATTTGCACATTTTGAATTTTCTCACAATTAGTACTATGTGAGGTACAGTGACATAATTGGAGCTTAAAAGTATGAGTATAAATATTATATGATACTAAATTGCTGAATGCATTGTAGAACCAAATTAGTGGTGTATTGCACTTTTAACATGCAAAATGGAAAGAAAAATATTAAACACCATGCAAAAGTTGTTTTCTAATACCAAACATTCCATAGTCAAAATTCTGTTGTTTCTAAGAAAGCTTAAGAGAGAGTTTACATCCTATAAAGCCTGTATATAAAAAAAGGATTACTTAGAAGCAAATGTCCTCACCCACAGAGACCAGGTTGCTGTAATTCTCCAACATCACATCAATGTACAAAGCCCTCTGAGCAGTGTCCAGGCATTCCCACTCCTCTTGGGAGAAGTCCACAGTCACATCCTGGAATGTCAATGGACCCTGAAACAAAAAAGTTGTTAGATCACATGGTACAAGACAGAGTGGTTTCCTGGATATAAGTAGACTTGAGGAAATGAGGGATGTAGATGATGAAGACAATTACTCATCCAGATAATTTCAATATAATCACATCATATGATGGATTTTCTAACATTCTGGAAACAGGATGACACATTAGGCTTACATGCAATATAAACAAAACAACACACATTTAATGTCTCATCATGGATGTCTAGCTATTACGGATGCTGTGTTTCTTTCCCACAGGATCATAGCAGACATGAACCAGAAGGAACATTCATGATGAGGAAATGTGCTTTAATTGTTGTACTTTAAGATCATAGTAAGAAACTGCCACTTGACATAGAACCACGTATTTTATGAACACCTAATTTTGACAAAGAGTCCAAAACTGTACAATGGAAAAAAGAAGGCATTTTCAGCAAATGGTGCTGGCATAACTGGCTGTCAACATGTAGAAGATTGCAAATAAATCTATATCTGTCACTTTGCACCAAGCTTAAGTCAAGGGTATCAAAGATCTCAACTTAAATCCAGTTACTCTAACTCTGATATAAGACAAAGTAGGAAGTACTCTTGAATGCATTGGCAATGGAAATCACTTCCTAAATATAACACCAGTAGCACTGACACTGTGTGCAACAATTAATAAATGGGACCACATGAGACTGAATAGTTTTTTGCAGGGCAAAGGCTATGGTCCATAACACAAAGGAGAGCATACAGAATTGGAAAAGTTCTTCACCAACCCCAAGTCTGACAGAGGGCTAATATCCTGAATATATAAAGAACTCAAAAACTACACATAAAATACCTAAAAGTCCAGTTAAAAATGGGCTATGGAGCTAAACAGAGAATTCGCAAGTGAAGAGGAGCAAATGGCTAAAAGACATTAAAGGAATTGCTCAACAACCTTAGTCATTAGGGAAATGCAAATCAAAACTACTCAAGATACCATATTACACCTGTTAGAATAGCTAAAATAAAAATCACTGAAGACAGCTGATATTGTAGAGGATGTCGAGCAAGGAGAACACTCCTACACTCTTGGTGGGAATGCAAACTTGTACAGTCAATTTGGAAATCAGTATGGTGGTTTCTCAGAAAATTGGGAATTAATCTTCAAGACCCAGTTGTTCCACTCTTGGTCATATACCCAAAAACACTCAATCATAACACTAGGACACATGCTCAACTATGTTCATAGCAGCATTATTTGTAACAGCCAGGACCTTGAAAAAACCTTGATGCCCTTCAACAGAAGAATGGATTAAGGAAATATGGAAAAATTAACAATGGGGTACTACTCGGCACAGAAAAACAATGACATCATGAGGTTTGCAGGCAAATGGATGGAACTAGAAAAAAATTATCCTGAATGAGGTAACCAAGAATCAGAAGACAAACAGGGTATGTACTCACTCTTAAGTAGATACTAGATGTAAAGCAAAGGACAACAATACTGCATCTCACAGCTCCAGGGAGGCTAGCTAATAAAGAGGACCCTAGGAAAGACACAGGGTTTGCCCAGAAATGGACTAATGGATGAGCAAACAAGGGGTGAGTGGGTGTAATGTAGGGCAAGAGTTGGGGGAAAGAAAGCTTAGGGGAGCGGGAGGTCTTCTCTGGATTAGGAACAGAATGGGAGAACAAGGAAAGAGATAACACGATCCATGAAGGCACCATGGGAATAGGAAGAAGCAGAGTGCAATCCATAAAGATGACTCCAGTATATACTATGGGCAATGGTCCAGAGAGTGCCTGAGCTGACCTATTCTGGTGATTGGATGGCTGAAAACTTTAACTTTCATGATAGAACTGTCATCCAGTTACTGATGGAAGCAGAGGCAGAAATCCATAGCTAAGCCCCAGGTAGAGATCTAGGAACCCAATCAATGCGAGAGTGGAGGGATCATATGAGCCAGCGACATAGAGACCATGACTGGAGAAATTACAGACAAAATAAGCCAAACTAGTGGAAACACATGAACTGTGAACCAATATCTGAGGATTTCCTATGGAACTGGACTAGGACTTCTGGATAAGTGGGAGAGTTGTTTAGCTTAAACTGTACAGGGGGCCCCCAGGCAGTGAGACCGGGACCTGTCCCTAGTGCATGAGTCAGCTTTTTGGAACCTAGATCCTATGCTGAGACACTTTGCTCATCCTTGGTGCAGGGAGATGGTCAATGTACCTGCTTCAACTGAATGTACCAGGTTCTGCTGATACCCAGGAGAGATCTTGTCTTGGAGGAAGTGGGAATAGAGAGTGGGTTGGGGAAGGAAGGCTGTGAGGTGAAAGGAGGGAAGACAGGGGAATCTGTGGTTAATACAGAAAAAATGAATAGAAAATCACTTAATAAAAAAGTAAAATAAAATAAAATTTAATAAATGAAAAAAAGTAAAAGAAACTGCCACTCAATCAATTCTATGCATTCCTGGGCCTTACATGGTTGTATTCTAACACGTTCAGGATTTATGCTTAAATTCTAGGTCCAATGCCATTCCATTTACAAGCAAAGTGGTAGATATGGAAGATAAAATTTCTGTTTGAGTAGATAAGCAAAGAATTGTCCTTTTTCCACAGTAAAAACAAGTGTAATAACATTGCATACTGTCAATTTTAACATTAACATGCAAGAAAGGGTAGTATATTGGATTATTTTATAAGAATTTTGATCCATTAGCAAGAGGGTAGAAAAATCTGAATGAACCACCTTTGATATAATCTAAAATTTCCCTAATACATTTGAATATGCCTACTGAGGCAAATCAACAATTTCAGAAGTTGTGAAGAACTTTTCCTTTCTGAATATCTACAAAAATTGAGGGAAGTCTTGTTGCAGAATATTTGTTTATACTGTGTGACAAATACCATCAATTTTCAGTGCTTTTCAAATGTAACAGTGATCAGAAGATCAGTTCAGGAGAGAATATAAGAATTTTGAGCCTGAAATTTGTATTTTTTTAATGTGTTCCTTTTTAGTATATAATCCTGTACTGTGTAACAGATTTTAGGTTAGGAGTGCTTATGATTCTTCCTTCATTTCTGTCAAACTGCATAGTGGTGACATAGTCTGTCTGAGTCATGAGTCAGGAAGAAATGCAAACCTGGCAGTCAAAGTCCATTCCCCAAATCTCTGCTTTAAATATTGCAGGTTCAGGGTTGGGGAGTAGAGACATGACTCTCACAGGAACTGACTAGAGGAAAGCAATCATGAGGAATGTTCTTTCTATATCAAATGTGATGGATTGTGTACATCAATATCCACAAGACTTTATTTCTGATGCATCCATGTAATGCTACCTAATGAGTCCCAGACAGTAATGGCTACACAGTGGGATCCTGTTAAGGCAATAAAAAAAAGGAATAAAATGAGGATTTCAAGCCAAGTATGGTGGTGAATGCCTTAATTGCCAACAGTTGGAGAAGGAGATATGTGTACCTCTGTTAGTTTGAAGCCAGTATGGCCTATAGTGCCCCTTCTAGAAGAGCCAAGGCTATACAGAGAAACCTTGTTTCAAAAAAATAAAACATAACAAAACCCTGGAAACTTTAATCTCTCTAGTTTGGGATGTTACAACTGAGCATCCTTTTTTTTCTTTTCTTTTTTTATTGTTATATTTGTGTTTTAATTTTACACATCAGCCATGGGTTCCCCTGTCCTCCCCCCTCCCGCTCCCACACCCACCTTTCCCCCAGTCCCTCCCCTCCACTCCCATCTCCTCCATGGCCAAGACTCCCCTGGGGATTCATTTAAACCTGATGGATTCAGTACAGGCAGGTCCAGTCCCCTCCTTCCAGGCTGAGCAAAGTGTCCCATTGTAAGCCCAAGATTCCAAACAGCCTGCTCATGCACTAAGGACAGGTCCCGGTCCCACAGCCTGGATTCCTCCCAAGCAGTTCAAGCTATTCAATTGTCTCACTTATCCAGAGGGCCTTATCCAGCTGGGGGCTCCACAGCCTTTGGTTCATAATTCATGTGTTTCCATTAGTTTGGCTATTTGTCCCTGTGCTTTTTCCAATCTTGGTCTCAACAATTCACACTCTTATACTCCCTCCTCTTTCTCGACAATTGGACACCTGGAGCTCCACCTGGGGCTGGACTGAGGATCTCTGCATCCACTTCCATCATTTATTGGGTGAGAGTTCCAGCATGACTGTCAGGGTGTTTGGTCATCTGATCACCAGATTGGTCAGATCAGGCTTTTTCTCCACCATTGCCAGCAGTCTAAAGAGGATGTATACAACTGAGTATTCTAACAAACTGTGAGTAGCAATTCACCTGAGACAAACAGACAGCAGGTGTCAGCAAACATGTGGAGACATCATCATTACCATGATATTAATCACCAAAGAGAAATAAAGGTAGAATACTGTGGTAGTTTGAATGTAATCACCCCCCATCTGGAGAGGCACTATTAGTAGGTGTGGCTTTGTTGGAGCAGGTGTGGCCTTGTGGAAAGAAGTGTGTCACTGTGAGGGTGAGACTGGAGATCTCCTTTTTTTCACTCAATGTGACACTCAGTTGACCTCCTGTTGTCTGGAGATACAGGAATCTCAGCTACTACTGACACCACAATTAAACGTTTTCCTTTAGAAGCGTTGCCATGGTCTTAGTGTCTCTTCACAGCAATTGCAGTCTTAACAAAGTCAACTACAATCTGAATCTACACTGAAGTACATGATTTTCATGGTAGCACCAAGACACTTGTGCAAGCCATGTTCTGCACTGTCTATATTCCTTAAATTTTTAGTATTAGGAACCAAGTATTACTTAGCATTAAAAACAAAGCTTTGGCTCTTAAGTGTACATAGTGCTAAGATATTGTGAAAACTCTCATGAGCTTCAATATGAGTTCTTTACAACCATGATTCAAGGAAGTGGGACAGTTTCCACAAATAAAATCTACTTGACACAGGAGTCGTCACTCACTAATATATAAAGATATAGCCCATCTTCTAGAACCATTACACATCACATCAATGTATATTTTCTTCATGTGTTACTATGACTTTTTTTCAAAATTACTTGTAATAATTTCACGTGAGATATTTATTCTTGGAGGAAAAATAATCTGGGAAGGGCACAATGGACAAAAATGCTTCAAGTGTGGATATTGATATAATAGGATGAAAGGGTAGATGAATGAAACTACTCTTGTTTTCTTTCTTTTTTTGTTTTTTTGTTTTTTTTTTATGAGACAGGGTTTCTCTGTGTAGTTTTGCACCTTTCCTGGATCTCACTCTGTAGACCAGGCTGGCCTCGAACTCACAAAGATCCACCTGCATCTGACTCCCCAGTGCTGGGATTAAAGATATGTGCCACCACCACCTGGCTTTGAATCTACTTTTAAATAGCAACAACTTGTTTAAAATATTTTACGTTGCCATAGATTTTAGTTTATTGATACAAATTTTAAGTTAATTTTGTTATACTTTATGTATATTTCTACTCTTGTCTAAGGTATGTTTTGTGCAGCTCATTTGAAATTGTAATGGAAAATTAAGAAATATAGGTTTATGATTAGTCTTCTATGAAAGTCAAACTTTAGTCATGTTAGTTAAGTTTTATAGGTATACATAGATATGATTTAGTTAGCTACACAATCTTCAAACACTTCAAAGACCTACAGAATATGGCTTTCACAATGCTTTAAAAATTAGACTTTCTCGAGAGTGAGACATGTCTGCTCCTAGCAGCACCAGTTTACTTCAAAGAGAAAGATGGGCATCAAAGGCTCTCTAGAATAAGTTTATCTTCTTCTTGGAAAAATTGCCATTGGGGCAAGAGGCTGTTCTTGCCTGCACTGCTGACAGTATGTTGTAAAATTGGACATACAGGACCCATAGGAAAATGACTACTGAATTTGCCAAAATTAGGTGAAATGGTTCTTCAGGTCTCTGCTTTGCAGAGAAGACTCCCAAATATTCTACAGGACACAGAAAGAAGCGATTAAAAAGCTCTATCCTATTGACTGAAGATGGATGATCCAACATGACAGAGGATCTTTGGATCACTGTCCAGGCAGGCAATTGTCTGTCATTTCCTCAATTTGGAAAGTTGCTTGCAATGCATTTCCTGTTTACTAAGGTTATATTTTATCCTTCTGTGGTCTTTCATGGAGTTGAAGACTAGTTAGTTTTTCTCAGAAGTTCTGATACAACCCTGTCAATCTGGTCAGGTTGTTGTTTACAAGGTGGCATTTTATAGCAGCTTTAGTTTCATTGGTTCTGATGTTCTGTGTACATTATTATTTCATGTTGTTGAAATTTGGTATGTTATCTTCAGCTGGAAATTCATCTATTTCTTCTTTTATTTTGGTATATATATTTTTGAGACAGGGTTTCTCTGTGTACTTTTGGTGCCTGTCCTGGATCTTCCTCTGTAGAACTGTCTGGCCTTGAAGTCACAAGATCTGCCTGGTTCTGCCTCCTGTGTGCTCATATTAATGTATGTGTCACCACAAATGGGACAGGAATTCATCTATGTCAATTCAAATTTAGTATCATAAACACAGGAGATCCAGTTGATTACTCATTTCTATCAAGTAGGCTGTGCAGTTACATTGGTAATTTTCCAGACATGATAACAGGACTGGTACTGTTGAAGATATGAATCTTGGTAGACAAGAAACAACCGCCACTTTACTCCACCATCATAATCCCTAACACTTATCTCAACATTTTCTTTGTAACCACAGGTAAATTAGTAGTCACTCCTCACCAACGAACATTCTCTTTTCAACAGAGAAGACTACAAAAATGGCTAAGTAATCAAAATGCAGAGTTGTGGATTTTGTTGTGAGATTGTTTCTCCTGGTGTATGAGACAAAGTTCTCTAATGTAACAGAATTTATGGAATGAATGAGTGTGTGTGTGTGTGTGTGTGTGTGTGTGTGTGTGTGTGTGTGTGTGTTTTAGATATTTACTGTAATGTCTTACAGGCTGCTTTCCAGTTAATCGGACTATGGCAGGATGAAACAGAAAATCCAAAAATCCAATAATTATTTAGTCCCAAATGATCGTTCTCTCAGCTGGTGTTTATATATGCTTGAAGCCAGAGAAGAAGATTCCAATGTGATTCTGATCAAAAGAGTGTGTCCTTCAGCCTGAAGAGGTGATCTAATATCATTTGTTTTCCTATCTCAAAGTTCCAGACTAGAAACGGATTCAGTCACTTAAAAATAAGCAAAAATAGTGTCTCTCCCATATTCCCGCCATTTCTGGATTCTAGTTCATTCCAGATGTAGTCAAGTTGACAACCAAGAATAACCATCACCACTAGCAATGCCAGAAGCTCTGTCTACCATGAGAAATGATGACCCAATGGGAATAGAAGAAGCAGGGTGCTAGATAGGTCCCCAGAAATCCACAAAAATACATCCACTGTAGACTACTGGCAATGGTAGAGAGAATGCCTGAGCTGACCTACTCTGGTGATCAGATAGCCAAACACCCTTACATCATGGTAGAACTCTCATCTAGTTACTGATGGAAACAGATGCAGAGATCCATGGCCAAGTACCAGGTGGAGTTCTAGGAGTCCAATCGGCGAGAGAGAGGAAAGTTTGTTTGAGCAAGTGATGTTGAGATCATGATTGGAAAAAGCACAGGGACAAATAGCCAAACTAGTGGAAAAACATGAACTGTGAACCAATAGCTGACGAGCCCCCATGGAACTGTGCCAGGCCCTCTGGACAAATAAGACAGCTGATTAGCTTGAACTATTTAGGAGGCCCCCAGAGTGTGTAATCTGGACCTGTCCTTGGTGCATGGTCTGGCTTTTTGGAACCTAGGGCCTAGGCTGAGACACTTTACTCAGCCTCGGTGAAGGGAGGAGGGGACTAGACCTGCCTTCACTTAATTTACCAGGTGTGCTGATTCCCCAAGGGAGAGTTGCCTTGGAGGAGCATGTATTTACGGGGAGTAATGGGGGGGGGGGGGGGGGGAAGGCTGGGGATGTGAGAAGGGAGGATAGGAAAATCCGTGGCTGATATGTAAAATTAAATTAATTATAAAATAAAAATATTTTAAAAATCTACCTACATGGCATCCCAAAAGTGAGCTGGAAAAGTCAAGAACAAATGACATACCAAAGTAGATGGGGAAAAGCCCACAATGCCTCAACACTACAAAGAGAATTACAGGCAAGTAAGGGATTCTGGGAGTGTGGAGATATGCCTATGTAAGCAGTTAATGTTCCTTCTGATTCTCAAGGCTATTTGATGACTGTGACTGGGATGAAGGCCAGCTCTGGCAGGCTAGAGCTAGGAGAAGAAAATGTTCTCTTCCCCTTATCTCAAGTCACAAGTTACAGGTGCCTGGGAACATGGAAGAGGCTTTCTGCTGTAAGGCATGTTATTTTTCAATCTGTCTTGCTTAAGCTTTCTTTACAAGAGGAAGTTAGTATAGAGGACAATGAGATAGTATCTGGCCAGGACGTCATGCCCTGAGACACTCTGAATAGCTAGAACATAGGGGAGTGTTGTATTATGCCAAGCATTGTCTAAGTAAGTTGCTAGGGATACAACAGATGAGGAAATGGTTTTTGAGATTCTTTATGTGCACATTGTATGTAAGTCTGATGCTTAATAAAGTACAGCGTGCAGTTGCATTTGCTGCCTTTGCTCTGCATCCCCTGTGTCCTGATTTCTGTGAGACCCTTACCCAGGGACCCCAATGCACTAGACGTTGACACTTGGCGCCTGAACAGGGACCCTGAAGATTTGTCAGGAAGGGTGAGTAAGGTAAGTATATATTACAGGGTAATCGGACAAGATAAATCTACTCCTTATTTGCAGATCTTGAAGCATTCCCTTGCTGTGTATGGGGTAAGTATATCTCCTGATGGTATAAAAATGTGCATGAAAGTTGTTAGAGAGTGGAATCCTTGGTTTCCTGATGAAGGGTCCATGGATATTGATAATTGGAGAAGAGTAAGACATAGCGTAGAAAAAGCCACGCAGCAAGGAGAAAGATTTCCCATTTGTTTCTGGTCTATTTGGTCTATTCTATTTACTGTTTAAAGCTATGGAAGAGGAAAGAGTTATCAGTAACTTGCAGAAAGAGGTTGCTCTGTCAATTAAGGACTTGCAGCTTGATGCAGACATAAAAGCTGCTGTTGTTGAGAATACTGAGGAATTACCTTGTCTAAAAATAAGAAGGAGAGTAATGACGTAGTTGTCAAAGATCGGCAAAAAAATGAAAGTAAAAATGGCTGGCGGCGACAGGCAGCTGGATCTCGGAGAACAACAAGCCTGATGAAATTCATGAACAGCTTCAAGAAACTGGAGTTGAAGCATGGGAAAGACTTAGACCTGTGGGGGTGCATTATGGCTCTTGGACTAAAGCAATTCAGAAACCTAATGAACCTTATGTTGAATTCTTATCTCGTCTTAAACAACTTTGGAAAGAACTGTGGTAGGAGAAGAGGCTCGTCAACAGCTTTTAAGGTTGTTATCTTATGAGAACGCTAATGAAGATTGTAGGAAAGTTTTGCTTCCTATCAAGGATTCTGTCGATATTAATGCTTACTTAAAGGCTTGTAAAGATGTTACTTCTGAATCTAGAAAAATGCAATTATTTGCTGAAACTATGGCTACTACATGGCATTCTCTACAGGGAAAAGTAGGAACCAATGTTAAATGTTTTGGGTGTGGCAAACTGGGTCATGTTAAGCGAGATTGTAAAAAGGATAAACAGGAAAAAGGGAATCAATCTCATGGACCTGGGATTTGTCCAAAATATAAGAAGGGTAAACATTGGGCTTGAGAATGTCACACTAAAATACCTCCAGTGGGAGCTTCTTTTTCACTGCAGGGAAACTACCCTGAGGGCCTGACCTGAGGCCCCGGACAAATAATCGGGGGTTTCCAACAATTTTTGCCCTCCAACCAGCCACAAAACATAGTGCCACCCTGGACATACCAGCCTTGTGCGCTTTTTCATTAAAAGGTGGCGACGTTCCAAAGAGAATTCCTACAGGCATATATGGCCCTCTACCAACAGGGACATTTGCATTACTTACAGGTAGATCAAGTTTAAATGCAAAAGGTGTTACTGTTCATTTAGGAATTACTGATGCTGATTATGAAGGAGAAATTCAAATTTTGAGGTCATCCATGGTTGATATGAATTTTCAAGCTGGTGATCGTATTTCTCAGCTTTTGCTTTTACCTTATTTAGCTATAGAAAAAATTCAGAGGAAAAGAGAAAAGGAGGCTTTGGGAGCACGGATCCTAGATATGTTTTTTGGACTACAGAAATTACTAAAACTCAGCCAACAATAAAAGTCAGAATTAATTCAAAAATAATATCAGGATTAATTGATACTGGATCTGATATTGCTATAATTAATACTAAAGATTGGCCTTCTCAGTTACACTATCAAATGATTCCATGTCAAATTAAAGGTGTCGGCCATACTCCTGTTAATAGTATAGGTCATGCTTTAAATCATGTTTCTTTAATTTCTGAAGATGGTCAGGTTGCAGTTTTGAAGCCTTATATTTTAGACGTTCCCATTAATATTATAGGTAGAGATGTTTTGGAAGAATGGGGTGCTTATGTTCGTTTTTAAAATTGTATATTTTAGATACATCCCTTAAAGATTTTATGGAAGGATAATGATCCTTTATGGATAGAACAATGGCCACTTTCCAAAGAAAAATTGGAAGCAACACATCAATTGGTAAAGGAACAATTACAAAAGAATCATATTGAATTTTCTACTTCCCCATGGAATTCGCCAATATTTGTAATTAAGAAAAAGTCAGGTAAATGGCGTCTTCTAACAGACTTAAGAGGAGTAAATGCTTCCATGTATCCTATGGGAGCTCTCCAACTTGGAATCCCTTCTGTTATGTTACCTAAAGATTGGCCTATTATTGTTATTGATTTACAAGATTGTTTTTTCACTATACCCGTTCATGAAGAAGATAAAAAAAGATTTGCTTTTTCATTACCTCAAATCAATCATCAAGGACCTCATCAAAGATTTCAATGGAAAATCTTGCCACAGGGTATGATGAATTCTCCTACTATGTGTCAGTTATATGTTGATTCTGCTTTAAAACCTATTCGACAAAAATGGCCTAATGTATATTTTTCTCATTATAGGGATGATATTCTTTTTTCTGGCCCTGATATTAAGGAATTAAAGATAATTTTACAACAATTACCTGAATATTTTAAGACTTATGGATTAATTATAGCTCCTGAAAAGATACAGAAAGACAGTATGGTAAATGATTTAGGATATGTAGTTAATAAAACTACTATTCGACCTCAAACAATGTCCCTAAGAAGAGATATATTACAGACTTTAAATGATTTTCAAAAATTATTAGGTGATATTAACTGGCTAAGACCTGCTTTAGGAATACCTACATATAAATTACATAATTTGTTTGGAATTTTACAGGGAGATTCTGATCTCAATAGTCCTCAAATTTTAACTCTGGAAGCAGAGAAAGAACTTCAATTTGTAGAAGAACAAATAAAGGGAGCTTTTTTGATTAGGATAGATGTATCTAAATCAATTATTTTATGTATTTTACAAACATGGCAATACCCTACGGGTATGTTAGGACAAGATGAAAAACCCTTAGAATGGATTTATACTAAACATAGATTTTCCAAAAATATTATGCCATATGAACAACAACTTGCTTTAATAATTGAGCAAGGAAGACAATGTTGTTTTACTTTATCTGGATTTGATACTTCTGAGATAGTTTTTCCTTTAGCTAAGGATCAAGTTTCTTTTGTGTTATCTACTTCTGAAATGCTGCAGATAGCTTTAGTTAATTTTGTGGGAGTTATTAGTTATCATTTTCCACAAGGAAGGTTATGGGACTGTTTTCGCAAACAGGAATTTGTCATTGATCAAATTATTAGTGATGTCCCTCTTACTAATGCTATTACAGTTTTTACCGATGGATCTAAAACAAAAAGTGCTTATTGGACTGAGGATCATTATTGGGTTCAACAAACTAGCTTTGGTTCGGTCCAACAAAATGAACTTTTTGCTATTATACAAGTTTTGATTGATTTTGTAAAAAATATTAATATTATAGCTGATTCTGCTTATGCCGTTGGGGTGGTTCAGAATATTTTGAATGCTGTAACTTATTCTCCTAAAGCTCCATTACAACATTTGTTTAATATATTACAACAATTATTGCAGCAAAGAAATGCAAAAATATATATTACAATATGCATTCTCATACTCATTTTCCTGGACCATTAACTTATGGTAATCATGCAATGGATCAGTTGGTTTCTTTTGTGAATGCTGAAAAAGATAATGCTCATTTGCATACTAATGCTGGTCACTTATATTTAAAATATAAAATTCCTTATAGGCAAGCTAAGCAGATAATTAAACAATGTCCTATTTGTAGACCTTTACATATTTGAATCATTCCTGCCGGTATTAAGCCTCATGGTCTTCAACTTAATGAATTATGGTAAATGGATGTTACACATGTAGCTATGTTTGAAAGACTTTCTTTTGTACATGTTATAGTAGATACATTTTCAAAGTTTATTTGGGCCACTGCTCAATCAGGAGAAACTGCAAATCATGTGATTCAACACCTATTACAAACATTTTCTGTTATGGGAATTCCTGCTAGCATTAAAACTGAAAATGGATCAGTGTATGTTAGTCATAAATTTAAGAAGTTTTGTGAATATTATGAAATTAAATATATTAGAAGAATAGAGTACAATCTCCAGAGACAAGCATTAATTGAACGTACCCATGGAACTTTAAAATTACAAATTAAAAAATTAAAAAGGAGGAAAAGTAATGATCCTGGTATGGATATTTTATACTTTACTCAGAACAATGCACGGTCTATTTTATCTCAGGCCTTATTTATTCTTAATTTTCTAAATTTACCACAGGGAGATATTTTAACTCGGGCTAAAAAACATTTTCAACAAAATTCCGATGGTTCTTTGCTACAACAGCCAGTATGGATAAAAATTGCTGCTGATGCAAAATGGCAGCCGGGTTTGTTGCTTAATAGAGGGAAGGGATATGGTTATGTTTCCATAGAGGATGGAGTCACCAAATACTGGCTACCTGCTGGATGGATCCAGACACGCTCCTTTACAGACAGTTCCCTACACACCGCATCATCCTAAGACTAATCAACAAGACAATGATGACATTCCAGTAACTGCCATGGCCCACCTATCACATTGGAGACATCATCGACAATTGGCTCTTACTCCTTTGCCTACCTGGGGACAAATTAAGAAGCTTAGTGGGGAAGGTCAAAAGATATTACAGAGAACAGGCAAAACTCTAACTGCTGAGAATTTATTCTTGGCAATGTGTGCTTTACTTACTGTTACTTCATCTGCTGAAAGGGCTAATGTAAGCTATCGGGCTTATATTCCTAATCCACCTTTAATGGAACCTGTAATGTGGGGTAGTATGGATATAACCTTATATACTACTCCTTCTGTATTATCTCCTCCTTGGAATAATTTAACATATCTGAATAAGGATGATGGCAGTAATTTTAATTTTACTTATTTTGGATCTCTAAATCCCATATGTTTGGGGGTATTTCATTCTCATCAACTGGGTTGGCAACATTGGCTTTTGCCAGGAAACATGAGCAATGGATCCCGTATGCGTCAGCAATGGTTATCCACATGGTCTATTAATATGACCTGGACTAACCTTTGAAGATCCTTTGCCACTTCCTGAGTGTCCTGATTTCAGCTATATTGGTTTGAAATATCAACCTTTTGTTTGGCAAGAATGCCAAGAAAAATTTGAAAAAATTATATCAGGACATGATTATGTGGGGGCCATATGGCCAATGTTTACAAAATTGTTCTGAATGGAATGATATTCAATGTGTTGTCTCTGTTACAATTAGGATCCCAATGAAAGAGCAATGGAATGAGACCATCTCCGGGAATCGGCTCATGGAATGGGGAGACGGTGGAATTGCTGATCCACTTATAGCTTCTCTACAATTTTCGGCTCAAGATCAGACACATTTATGGAAAGCTGCTGCTGCTTTGAAACCAGTTTATTTAATGAATGTCACATTTTCTGGAACTGCTAATTCTGCTTCTTCCTATTATTTCACATTGTTTATAGAATATAATATAACTACTTGTTTGCCCTTGCCCTATGTGTTTTTGATTGGAAATTTTACATTTAATGAAGGAATTCAATGTTTACAATGTCAGTTGTATTATTGCTCAAATTCATCTGTTAAGTTTAAAGATGGTTTTTCATTAATGATTTTGCAACAACATACTCATGTTTGGTTACCAGTGAATTTGGAAAGAGCCTGGTCGCATAATCCTGTAGATACCTTGGTTTTAGAATTTTCTAAAAAAACTTCTTAAAAGAACGAAAAGAATGGTTGGCATTGTTGTAGCTGTAATTCAGTTTAATAGCTGTCACCACAGTTGCTACTGTATCTGGAATAGCTTTGCACACTTCTTTACAAACTCAGCATTTTGTTAAACAATGGCACAAAGACTCTTAGGATCTATGGCTATCTCAAGTCCAGATTGATTCTAGATTACAATCTCAGATAAATATCTGAAAACAAACTATAAGTTGGCTTGGCAAAAAGATGTTAATTTTGGAAAGACAAATTTGGCTAAAATGTGATTGGAATTCAACCACTTTTTGTGTTACAAATTTAAAATATAATGAATCCTTACATGATTGGTC
Organism: Onychomys torridus; assembly: GCF_903995425.1. NCBI lineage: Eukaryota > Metazoa > Chordata > Mammalia > Rodentia > Cricetidae > Onychomys > Onychomys torridus. The sequence continues at coordinate 22,653 of NW_023412652.1, forward strand.
TTTAATTCAACAATACTTGGATGGTAATACCTCTGCTTCTGATATGATTAATAATTTGCAATTTAATATCTATGAAATATTTGACAACAGTTTGAGAATGAAGATGCCTCCACAATAGCTGAACTGCTTTTAAAACAACTTGAAGGTCTTGATCCTAAAAAAATTATTCAAAGTTTATCCTATACTGCAGGAGGAGTTGGGATCGTTTTAATAATTATCCTTGTGGCTCTTTGCCTGGGATATTTATGTTACATACGTCCCATTCAACAGTCTATGTTAACTCTATGGAAAACAATTATTTTAAAAAATGAAAAGAAAAAGGAAGGAAAGTGTGGAGATATGCCTATGTAAGCAGTTAATGTCCCTTCTGATTCTTAAGGCTATTTGATGACTGTGACTGGGATGAAGGCCAGCTCTGGCAGGCTAGAGCTAGGAGGAGAAAATGTTCTCTTCCCCTTATCTCAAGTCACAAGTTACAGGTGCCTGGGAACATGGAAGAGGCTTTCTGCTGTAAGGCATGTTATTTTTCAACCTGTCTTGCTTAAGCTTTCTTTACAAGAGGAAGTTAGTATAGAGGACAATGAGATAGCATCTGGCCAGGACGTCATGCCCTGAGACACTCTGAATAGCTAGAATATATGGGAATGTCAAGTTATGCCAAGCATTGTCTAAGTAAGTTGCTAGGGATACAACAGATGAGGAAATGGTTGTTGAGATTCTTTTTGTACACATTGTATATAAGTCTGATGCTAATAAAGTACAGCATGCAGTTGCATTTTCTGCCTTTGCTCTGCATCCCCTGTATCCTGATTTCTGTGAGACCCTTACCCAGGGACCCCAACACACTAGATGTTGACATGGGAGCAGGAAAAATAGTCTCCCACTGGGAAGAGCAAACTAACTGGTTATTCAATACCAAATGGTCAACAATGAAAACACATATAAAAGTAACATAATATAGAGTGAGCAGTTTAGTTTTCATTTTGTGTATATACAAATAGACATATATGCATACAATAAAAATTAATAAAAAGATGCTATGAATTTAAGTGCAAGGATAAAGGCATATGGGAGAATTTGTCTAGAGGAAAGTGAGAGGAGAAAAGTTCTAATTATGTAATAAATTCAAAATTATAAATCTAAAAACTAAAATAAAACAAGTAACAGCCAATTACAAACACAGACTAAAACAAAAACAAACAAATGAGATGCATGTCTATTTGGGAAAGAGACTAGGATTCCTTTAAGCCTCCACGATGCCCTAGCAACAATGAGAGTCATGAGGAAAAGAAATGATAACTAATGTTGACATAATGTGGGGAGAGGAGATCAAACACTGCTGTGGGAATGAGAATTAGAAAATGACCTTTGCCAGGTAGTGGTGGCACACGCCTGTAATCCCAGCACATGGGAGGCACAGGCAGGCAGGTCTTTGTGAGTTCTAGGCCAGTCTGGTCTACAGAGCCAGATCCAGGAAGGCACACAGCTATACAGAGAAATCCTGTCTCAAAAAACAAAAGCAAGCAAACAAAAAAAAACCCTGAACATTTCAAATCAGTCTCACATTCTCAAAACAATAAATATATGAAAGAAAGAAAACTCCTCTGCTACCCAGTTACAACACTGATGTTGACACTATTCCTGTGGAAACAATAACAAACATCTACTAATGGCAGATAAGAAACCAAAGAAAACCAATATGGGAACTAACAATGTTTATCTTGGTGAACCAATGAGGTTCTGTTTGTTTTCTCTTTTGGGGATCCTTTTTCCTGCATGTATGTCTGTGTAGCATGTGTGATCCTAGTGCTAGCAGAGGCCAGAAGAGGGCTTTGGACATTGAGGTTACAGGTTGAGTGTCCATGTGAGGGTGCTGAAATAGAAAGTGAGTCTTCTGAAGAGACACAGTACTCTAAAGCACTTAGTCATTTCTAATGCTATGTGGACCCTTGAGTTTTATTGGGGTGACCTTCAAACCTGCAGTGAGAGGTTACTTATAGAATCAAAAAGGACATAGAGACAGCTGCATCACCCTGTGAGGGAGAAGCCTAATGAAGCAAGAATCCTGGGAAATCACTACACAGCTTGCAGGCAGCTTAAGGTAGGTTGGAAATGTCTCTCAAGCCACTCACTGTCTTCCAGACAGCTTGTCTTCTCTTGTCTGGTCGAGGCAACTTGCATAGTGTCTGCTACATGCCAATGTGAGCATCTTTTGTGCATCTCAATTTGTCTGAGAGTTTCAGTAGTCCTTACTGACTAGATACACTTGAGGAAGGAGGACACTGATGAATCCTGCCAGTTTCTATGACTTCCTCGAGCTATTAAGTTGTCTATAAGTCTCTGAAGTTTCTCTGCATAATGGGGTATTTCACCTTCCCTCACTAAAATGACAGTCAACTCTTGTGTCAGGACCCTTTTGAGATCACATATCAGACACCCTGCATATCAGATATTTACATCATGATTCATATCAGTAGCAAAATCACAGTTAAATAGTATAATAAGAGTAATTTTACAGTTGAGGGACACTACAGCTAGAGGAACATTTTCAAAGTGTCACAACAATAGGAAGACTGAGAACTAGTGTCTTGGGGTGTCCCATTCCTTTATGTAGCTTTTAATATCCTGTGTATAAGGATCATCCAACAAGGTGAAAGTGTTTATTCTCAGAGAAAATGATACACAGTAAACACTCCTAGGCATGAACTCCATGGACTTGCCATCTTTCTAATGAGAATTTTCTCAATGTTCAATGCTGCTTTATTGATAGTATTTAGGACACAGAATCAACCTAGATGCTCATCACCTGACAAATGGGTAAATCGGAATGGGCTTCCTACTTCAAACTTGTTGCTTTTTGTGTGCAAGTAAGACCACATGTAGAAGCCAGTGAAGCAGAAGTATACCTTTAGTGGGAAGATGCAGGAAGAGCGGATGAATAGTATAATGTAGGTGATATGAAATTAGAAAGTGGGCAGAATATTCAAATATGGAAGAAGAAGAGAGGGGACTGCTGTAATGTCGCCGCAAATGAGATGTCCATGAGAAGCTACATGGGAACCTATCCTTTTGCAATGCAAGTAAATATAATACAGTGACAGAGGACAGTAGAACACAAGAGTTACAAAATATAGGTCATGGAATACTACATGCTAGATTTTCAACTGGGGATTGGAAAGGAGAAAGGAGGTGTTGGAGGGTTAACCAAAAGGATGACTGGACAAAGAAGCCTCTTGAAATCCCACTGTTTTACAAGTTAATAAGAAGTATAACTGTATAACTTTGAAGAGATGTATCCCACATGGGTTTAAATGCTGCTCCCAGTACCAGTGATATTAAATGGAACTCTGTGTACCAAGTACTGGTTACCAGCCTAGGAACCACTGGTCAGGGAGGCCTCAGAGCCACCCTAAGCAAAAAAAGACATTGAAAAAGTTCTTGCTTGAGTTCCTCAATTTGTGTGTGTGTGTGTGTATGTGTTTGTGTGTGTGTGTGTGTGTGTGTGTGTGTGTGTGTGTGAGAGAGAGAGAGAGAGAGAGAGAGAGAGAGAGAGAGAGAGGTAGAGAGAGAGGGCCATATAGAGACGTATATATAGAGAGAGACACCAAGAGAGACAGAGAGACAGAGACATAGAGAGAAAGTTGCACAGTGTAGAATACACCTGGAAACTCTCTCTTATGGCTACATTTTGTAGGCTGATATGAGAGAAAATGTATCAGTTGTCTTACTTACCCCAGACACTATATCATACAATACCTTCCTTCTAGGCAAGTTGTTTGTACTAGTGCAATAGTAGCATGATGATTTATGGGGGTAATCAATGTCTCTCTTGATTGGATTTCAAAGATGATACAGGAAAGAAAAATTCATGCCATGGTCAAAAACCAAAGCTTGAGAACCATAAGTCCAAGCAGAGAACCTATTTATGTTTTGTTAAGGATCCTTTTATTAATCTGACCTCTAAATATTTGTGTTTAGAATTATAAATTTTTACTACTCTCAATCTTGGTGAAGGAAGTCTCTTGATGTTAGTATTGGATAATTCAGAGACTCATAAGTATATAAAGCACTACAAATAAGCAACTGTGTAAGATTGGGGCAATTACCATTCCTCATGGAAGAGAGGGTTCCAACACTCTCCCTTAACCTCCAGCGGTGTCTACTGGCATTTAATGGAAGCTATGTCCATTTTATTTTAAAGTGTGGAGTAAACACTTCCCATTTTTTCAGTACTGCTAAATGAAATTGTGCATTCCCTCAAGTATTAACTTTTTAAAATTGTTTTGCTTTTTCATACGGGGTTTCTCTGTGTATCCCTGGTTGTCTGTGAATATGGAATTTGGATCTGGCTCAACCCAAAGAGATCAACCTGCTTCTGCCTCCAAAGTGCAGAGATTATGCACCACTGAGTCAAGAGCCTTTGGGGATTTCTAAGTTGTTTGTGAGCATGACTGTGAGGTCACATGCTGCAGGAGCATGTTGGCAGCTGCTTTGGTCGACAGGTTCCAGAGAAGTGATAAGAAGTAGGTGAAGATGGGATGAGTCAGAACTTTGTAGTTGGGAGAATTTTATTAGAGTGACTGATTAACAGTCAGGTCTTTCTTTGTTTATATGGAAATCAGCAAACATGGATAAATTCATGTTGTTACAAATATTGATCATGTCATTTTTGTTTCTGGATATGTGTGTAATTTTGTATTGCATCTTCTGGTCATCATTGATAAATTGTGAAAAAGCAGAGATAACTTTTACAATCATTTTTACTCACCAACCCCATAACCAAACTTCTAAGAAAATAGAGGCATATGACTGCCCATTCTCAAGCTGGCAGCTCTTGTGCCTTCAAGGATATTAGACAGAGAAAAATATCTCAGCCACCCCAAGCAGATTGCCTCAATCCAAATAGTGTATTATTAACATTTAGTGGTCAGATTGCCCAAGAAAAATCCTCAGGCCAAAGCTGCTGCAGTTATTATTCAATTTGTGGCATAAAAATATTCACATTTTGTATCTTTATAAAATTCATTTATATGTCGGTTCCTGGTATTTTTTTAGTCCTTGCTCACACAGTAGCCCTGTGCAAGATAACTTTTCTAAGAACGGAAGGTCCTGCCACCTCATTTTTTTAATCCGTTTTTTACAACAGTCTTTGCCCATCAACATAAATCCCTGTGTAGGGCAGACATACTCCACCCAATCTAATTTATTGCAGAATATGCCACATCATCACCCAAGTGTATTTTAGGAGGAGGCTTGTACTTTGCTCTGAGTTTCATATTCCTGAGTAATTACAAGGGCAGATGTTTCAAGAATATCTCAGAGCCTCAACATGAGATCTCTGTCTTCCTTATGCGCATCAGATGCCCTAGGACATAAGGAAGAAGACCTTCAAGTGGATGATGATATCTCCCTAAAAGCAGGTGGGGTGTTAAGCTGAGGACATTCCTGGGGAATGTAAGAAGCAGTACTTCTGGAAGAAATCATAAATGATTCATAAGAAATTTCCCTCCAGACGCTGGTGGTGACACCTATAATCCCAGCACTCAGGACAGAGGCAGGTGAATCTGTGATTCGAAGGCCAGCCTGGTCTACAGAAGCTATCAGGACAGGCTCCAAAGCTACAGTGAAGCCCTGTCTCGAAAAACCAAAAAAAAAAAAAAATATGCCCTGTGTACGTCCCTGTAGGGGGCCATATGATTATACTGAAGCTGTTAGCCATTGAACGACAGTATGTGAAGCTATGGTGTGTGTTGACGATTGTAATACCTCTTGGTTCCCATTGATGGGAAGAGCAAACAGTGCTCTTACCAACTAAACCAAATTTCCACTGTCCAGGATGCTATAAATAAGAACGTTTTCCTTGCCTACATCTAAAATTAAAAATAATGCCAAGCTTTCAATCCCAGCATTCAGGACACAGCAGCAAGAAGATTTCTGTGATCTGAGGCTACCCCGGCAACTGCTCACTTCCAGGACTGCCAGGGAAAAACAAACACACTGTTTCTCAGGATAATAATAATATAATAATAATATCATAATATAATGTGATGACCAACTATAGAACATAAGAAATATGACAATGGCTGTAACACCACAAAACTCATACTCTGAGAAAGACATAAATATTCCTCATTATTACATATATAATCCCTATTTCTGTTGTCATTAAAAATGACAGTCACCAAATGCATTAATTTTGCTAATCCTTACCTAGCACACAAATTGCTGACATCAAAGCAACCCAACCCAAAGAAAAACACAAAATTTCTCCAACTAAAGTCTCATCAATTTGTTGAGTTTCAAAATCTTTCATACTCGAGGCTACTTAAGATGAAAGAAGGTGATAACCTGTAAAGACAGAAGCTGTCAATGTTGGGTGCAGCTGTTTCTGATGGAATCGGTGAAAGTCATAAAGTCTGTATAGCTGCTTGACCCAATCCAGCAAGCAGAGCCAAAGGTGGCCACGTCCATATTAGGTTTGATCTCCATGTGTAGCATCCTTGGGGTGGCATTTATATTTGAGAAACGTTTGGATTATTAGGTTGATGGGAATTTCCT
>NW_023412653.1:0-20658 GCF_903995425.1 Onychomys torridus
ATTTTCATGCAGAGTACCTTCCAGTGCCACAAATACTAGTCAGTAAGAGTGAAGGCTACAGCTAAGCACCAGTAAACTTCTCCATGTTTAATGATGTAGTAAAAGTTATCTTCAGAAATAGGGTTATGTAGAGCAACCTTGGTAACAGCTTGTGATGTTTGGGGATGTCCATTGACCTATGACTCAACTAGATGCAAGCCATTCCTGGCTCTGGAGATTCCCCTTAGTGGCAAAAGATCTCTAGTTGGTACATTGTTTCCTGATTATTTGATGATTCCATTTAGCTTTCTTTTATATATGTATGTATGTTAGAAAGCTTCTACAGTAGTTGGTTTCCAGATGACCCCTCAAATGACCTTTGCTGTTAGTTGTACTTCTTTATATTCCCTCCCTCACCCCTATTTTCTTTTCCCACCCCCTCCCCATTTAATTTTCCTTCTTCAGTCTGCCATTGTTTCTCCATGACTATATATTCTATTTCCCCATTTTTTGGAAGATCCTCCTCAACCCAAAGCCCTTACTTCTGTAGTTATATGGATTGTAGCACACATATGGAAAGCTTAAAAGCTAACATTCATATATAAGAGAAAACAGAATATTTGTCTTTTGGGGTCTGGGTTACCTCACTTGGGATTATTTTTTTCTAGTTATATCTATTTACCTGTACATTTCATAAATTTCATTTTCAACAGCTGAATAATATTTCATTATATAAATTACCATATTTTTATTATCCATTCATCTGTTGATGAACATCTAGGCTATTTCCAATCTCTAGTTATCTGAGTAGAGAAGCAATGAACTTGGATGAGCAAGTATCTCTGTAGTAGAGTATAGAACCTTTGGGTATATGTCCAAGAGTGGTCTAGCTGGAACTTGAGGTATATTTATTCCTGGCTTCCAAAGGAACTACCACACTGATTTCCATAGAAGCTGTACAAGTTTACATTCCCATCAACAATGGATGAGTGTTCTCCTTGTCCTACATCTTTTCCAGCATGAGGTTTCATTTGTTTTATTGATCTTGGCCATTCAGATTGGTTTAAGACAAATCTCAAAGTAGTTTTAATTTGCATTTCCCTGGTGACTAAGGATTCTGAACATTTCTTTCAGTATTTGTCAGCCATTTGTGTTTCATTTTTTAAGAGCACTGTGCTAGGACCCGTATTTTTGAATTGGGTTATTTGTTTTCTTGATATCTGGTTTTTTGGTTTGTTTGTTTTGTTCTATTTATTTATTTATTTTATAGGCAAGGGGAGGAAATTTGACAGAAACATCCCATTTATGCCTGAGTATTCCAAAGTATCTCATTCTCTGTGTAATTTCCAATCTCTGGTTATCATTTATTTTATAGGCAAAGGACGCTCTTTCAGTCTTCTCTTCCATAGGGTCTCTGGAATACATGTGGGTCTCTGTATTTGTTCCCATTTGCTACAAGAGGAATCTTCTTTGATGATAACTGAGCAAGATACTGTTCTATGAGTATAGTTAGAACATCATTAAGAGTCATTTTATCTATCATCTATCTATCTATCTTATCTATCTATCTATCTATCTATCTCTATTTAGAAGAGTATCATTTGATTTTACCCAAGGTCCTTGGGCTATCTAGTCTTAGGTTCTTGGTCACCCAAGCAGTGTTGGGTATGGTATGGATTTCATCTAAAGAGTGAAGTCTTAAGTCAAATCTGATATTGATTGGTTACTCCCACAAGCTTTGTGCCACCCATTGTAATAGCATATCTTTTAGGCAGGACACCATTACAGATAAAAGGGTTTGTGGCTGGGTTGGTGTTTATGTTTCTCCTTTGGTAATATGCAGAGTGTCTTCCTGTACCAAGCACACTGTAGGGGTGAAGGCTCTACATAGCACCCAGCTTGACTTCTCTGTGTTCAATGAGTTGTGTAGATGTTGCCCTCACCAATGATGCCCTGCTGTCAGTTTGTGGACACCAACCCATTAGTCTGCAACAGGACTGGGTTGTTTTGGGGGTTACACTGGAACCATTTTGGTGAAAAACTTAATTAAATGTAATCCAACTCTGGTACTGGAAGCACCATTTGGTGACAAGAGATGTCCAGTTGAGGTTGTCTTCCCCATTATTTGGTGATTTCATTTAGATTGCCTTCATATATGTATATATTTTAGGAAAGTTCTACTATATTGAGGTTCCATAGTACCCTTCCAATTTCCCTTAATTTAGATGTTTCTCCATGTTTTCTCCCCCACATCCCTATCTTTCCTTCCCCTCCCCTTCCACTTGATCCATTCCATCAACCCCTTCCCGTCCATATCTATCTAATCTATTTCCCTTTCCACAATGACATATATGTTCCCTTTAGTCATAGGATCATTAATTTATTACTATGTTCTCCAACATCTACCAGTATCTCTTTCATGAAAGGCTATCCCTAGTTGAGAAGTATTTGACTGTAGGCACTAGAATTTGTGGAAAATGGTGTAGTCCAAACACCACTGGTGGTTTCCTTAAGAAAAACATTATAGAAGAGCCAGCGGGTCAAAAGCCTCCGGTTTGGCAAATAAGAAAGTCTTTCCCAAAGGTGGAGATTTATAATGCTAATAAAGGTATTATTTTCTCCTAACTCCCTGCCTCCTTTCTTCCTTCTTTTTTATGATTTTTGCTTAATTTCTCTTGTTACATTTTCTACATGTTGGTGCTGTACTAGTTTAATCACATGCTAGTCATTTCCTGCAGATTTGGTTCATGTCAAGTACAAAAGAAACAATGGCTAACTGCAGTGCCTATCGGCATGCCAAAGCTCAGGCCTGGCCTCCAGGCTCACTCAGTACCTGTGGCTGCTCTCAGCTCTTCTCACTCTGCCCTCTACCCTAAACTTCTCTAGTTCTTAAGCTTCCCTTACCCCAGCTTCTGATTTCTATAAAACTCTGTTTTGGCCATGTGTCTCTAGGCCCCCTCTCTCTTGCTCCTCTTTCTTGGTCTCCTTTGCCTGCACACTCTCTTCTTCTTCTCCTTCTTCTCCTTCTTCTCCCTCTTCTCCTTCTTCTCCCTCTTCTCCCTCTTCTCCATCTTCTCCCTCTTCTTCTTCTTCTTCTTCTTCTTCTTCTTCTTCTTCTTCTTCTTCTTCTTCTTCTTCTTCTTTCTTCTTTTTCTTCTTCTTCTTCTTCTTCTTCTTCTTCTTCTTCTTCTTCTTCTTCTTTTCTTCTTCTCCTCCTCCTCTCCTCCTCCTCCTCTCCTCCTCCTCCTCCTCCTCCTCCTCCTCCTCCTTCTTGCTCTCTCCTTTTCTCTCTCCTCTCATGGCCCAGTTCAGGTTATCTTTGGTCTACTACTTCTCTCCCAGCTCTGGATTTTTCCAGATTCCTCTGGTTATAGTCTCCCTCATATCTACAATAAAACTCTTGTCCTCAATCATATTTTGGACCAGTCATTTTCTCACTTTATACAGTTAATAATGTCATCTTCTTGACACATTCTCATTATATAAAACTCTATCCCAACCCTATCTATCTCTTAGATAATAAATAAAGACTCAGCTTTTTCGTCTGGAACTCTGGATATGAGTCATATTCTCTTCCTCCCTTCACAGTACATTGTCCACCCCTCTGAGGGATGAGTGTCTTCTGCTGATCCTTGTTCTGAGTGTGTAGGCTCAGGTAATCTTTATACCCTCAAGGGACTCATTAGGAGCCACAGGAAATGTTGGGTTCCTGTTTACTTCTGCTCAAGTGTAGGAGTGCTTTTACTGCATAACACTGTGTGTGGGGATACTGTTTGTATTATATTTACTGTAAAAGGTGTCTTCTGTTGCCTTACAACAATGCTGCTTTCTGTGTCCCTTTTATTCATGTGATTTGCTCTATTGTGCACAGCACCACTTTTCACATTTTTAACTCAAACACAAACCTGCCTAGTGTTGAGTCTTGAAAAACAACACTTTGGAAACAGAATCAAAGTCAATGTATCTTAATCATATAGGGAGATATTATACAGGAACTTACAAATAATTATAATTCTACCAGTTATAAACATACATGAAAGGGATACAGACTAGGATCAAGCAAATGAAAAATCATATCTAATCACTTAAGTACTGCAATTAGAAATGAAAAATAAACAATGAGTGAGTTCTCAGTTATGGGCTTCTGTAGTTAATTATATCTGGGATCAGGAACTATTTTACATAAAGTTCATATTTTCAGATTTTAAGCATATTTTAATCTTTTAAAAATTTAACTCAGGGTAGGTAATATCCTAAATTTTCTCCCTACATAAGATTCTCATTAAGATGCAACCTTGGCCAGTGGAGAATTTAACTGAAAGTTCCTGTGAGAAGGCAACCCCCAGATGGTTAGATAGTTTAATTATCTCACCGTCAATGGATGCACTTCAAAAATTAAATATGTAACAGTTATCAGAGTTGAACATGAATCAAAGTACCTGCAGGCTTTATTAAAAGACACTGGTGAGCTTCATCTCTGCGTTTCCGACCCAGCAGGTTTACAGTGGCTCCCAAGAGCCCGCATTTCTAACAGTTTTCCAGGTGATGCTGAGGTTTCTCATTCTGGGACATTAGAGAATCAAAACCAGAATTAAAAATAACATACAATGGTATAATTTTGTGTTAAACTTAGGAATATTTTGCATTTATTTGCTTTTCAAAGAAGTTGAAATATTAAAACAAGTACAAAATAAATCCTCGTACTTCTTTAAGTATCCCATTTTTTACTTAGAGTTTTAGGGTGAGAGTGTTCACTGATATGTAGAAATTGTATCAGAGTAGTTAGGGGACTTAGAAATTATGATACTGAATCATTAAGATATGCATAAGTTCGAGTCATGACCATTATAAAGTGTGCACTTGTACTTGGGAAGTTGCTTGATAGACAAACTACTTAAGTAGAAAATTGAGTACAATAAATCTATAAATTCTGTTTTGAATGTTGAAGATAATTTAATCAAAACATTGTAAAATCTCTCTTAAAAGTGCTGTTAACATTTATCATTCAGATAAACCTACAAACAAAATAATAAATTTCAATTAGTACTTTGAAGTTGAAAGAAGAAATAGGGCTTACTTTCCTACATCAACCAATTATATTTTTTTTAGAGACCCTACCTCCAGGTAATCTCTTACAGAAAACCCAAGCCACATTTGAGGGTGTCAAACTTGCTTTGAAATAATCAAAACACCATCCAAACTCCAGTTCCTCTCTGTATGAATACTCCTTATGGAGTTGGCAAGGTGGTTAGGACACCTGGTTCATATGCTTATTCTAATCTTTTCCTTCTAGCAACTTCCTCCTCTCCCTAGGATCATACAGGGGAAAACTAGTTACCCTGGCTTGCATCACCTGTCAATCTTACCTTCTGTGTACTTCAACCATGTCCAGTCCTCTGGAATAGGGTTGGGTTGCTTACTTTTTTTTCCCATTCATGACCTTTTTGTCCACCTAAGAAATACTCATGTAACCATGAGTAAATAAAGTTTACATAAGCCACACATTCACTGAAAATGAAGAAATTTATTTTAAAGCAGTTCTTGCATACTTACAAAGTTACCATGTATTAAAGACAAAAGCAAATTTTCCTACTAATGAGGTAGATGTGTTTATTTTTACATGAACAGCAAATGCCCGAGTATTTGATAGTACAGGACATTGAGAATCTTCATATTTTTTTTTCTATTTTTTTTTTCTAATTGAAGACAGAGTCTTTAATACAATATATCCTGATTACAGTTTCCCCTCCCTCAATTCCTCTCGGATCCGTTCCTCCTCCTCTCTCATCCAAATGCCCATACTTTCTAAAACAAACAGGCTTCTAAAAACTAATAATAAAATAATATAAAACAAAAACAAACAAACCAGAATAGTACAAAACAAACAAATAGAAGAAAAGCAGCCAAAGATAAAGCACAAGAAACACAGATAGACCAGAAACACACATGTCCACACACACACAGAAAGTCCATAAAAACATATAACCAGGAAACATAATATATATGTAAAACACCTGAGTGGTTTAAAAATTTTAAATCCGACGACGATGGCTGCTCGGGTCACAAGGGGTCGGTAGCAGCGGGAGTCGGCGGCTAGTGGGGTGCAGAGCTCGGGGGTGTTCGCGATGTGTTTACCACTCAATCCCAAGCCTTTTCTCAATGGACTAACTGGGAACCCAGTGGATGGTGAAATTCAATTGGGGAATGGAGTACAAGGGCTACCTGGTCTCTGTGGACGGCTACATGAACATGCAGCTTGCAAATACAGAAGAATATATAGATGGTGCGTTGTCTGGACATCTGGGTGAAGTTCTAATAAGATGTAAAAATGTCCTTTATATCAGAGGTGTTGAAGAAGAAGAGGAAGATGGGGAAATGAGAGAATAGCATCTTTGGGGTTTTGTGTGTATACACACACACACACACACACACACACACATATATGTATTTCTACACAATAAAAATTTGGGTTTTTTTTCAAAAAAAATTTAAATATGATTGATACTTTGATTTATAATTGTCACCATTGAGAATGCCAATTTTCATAAATATATAGTAAAAAAAAGTGCTAGCAGAAGTATGCTTAGGATCATTCCAGAAGTTCTGTGTTTATTTCAACCCAAAATTATTCATTGATATTTGTGTACCTGTGTGTGTTTATTATGTATGTGTGTGTATGTGTGTTCTGCATGTATGTGCATGTGGAGGTCAGAGAACCATCAGGTGTCTTCTTTAATTATCTCACCTTAGTTTTTGAAACAAAGTCTTAATCTGGAACTAAATCTTTGAGCTAGACTGGCTGGCCAGTGAGTCCTGTGATCCACCATGTCCTCTCAGCACTAGGGTTACAGGCTATAACTAGAGCACATAGATTTTAAGTGATTCAAATTCAGGTCCATATGCTTGCAGGGCAAGTACTTTACCTTCTGAGCAAAGTACCTCTCCAAACCCTTCACATTTTTTTAAGTGAAACTAAAATCAGTAACTAAAAGAACAATTTCAAAAACCAAACACTGAGCAGGGTGGTGGTGGCACACGCCTTTAATCCCAGCAATGGGGAGGAACAGCCAGGCAGATCTCTGTGAGTTTGAGGCCAGCCTGGTCTGCAGAGCGAGACCTAAGACAGGCTCTAAAACTATACAGGGAAATATTGTCTCAAGAAAGAAAGAAAGAGAGAGAGAGAGAGAGAGAGAGAGAGAGAGAGAGAGAGAGAGAAAGGAAGGAGGGAGGGAGGGAGGGAGGGAGGGAGGGAGGGAGGGAGGGAGGGAGGAAGGAAGGAAGGAAGGAAGGAAGGAAGGAAGGAAGGAGGAAGGAAGGAAGGAAGGAAGGAAGAAAGAAAGAGTAAAGAAAAGAAAAAAACAACAACCAAACACTGTACAATCCAAAAATTTTCAATTTGGTACTTATATACAAGAGAATGACAACAGAAAAAATTTAAGTCTTGTTGTTATATAAGTAAATCATTATGCTTCTGTAAAAGACAGAGACTTCCTATGTGTAAAAACACTGCGATTCATGCTATACCAAGATGTTTCAGCCTATACTCATTGGTGCTGGATAGAATGATAGCACATGCAGTGGACAGCACTCCTGATGCATCTTCTATCCAAGACTGGAGTGACATCATGTGATACAAAATGGGGAAGCCTTGTCAAGAACACTGATTCATATCATGTTTAATATTGAGTTAACCATCACTTAACCACACATTTGGAAGTATTTCACTGGATTCAAGTTGTCCAAAACTCCCTTATTCCGATATATGAGCCACATGTGGGTCACAGAACTGTGTGTCTGGGAATATTCCTGAGTGGATCCTTGTTTGCTTGTTTGCACTGGCACTCTAGTAACTCCAGGGGCTTCTCAAAGTGTGAAAGTCTGAGGTGGAGGAAATGAGAAGTTATTAAAGGTTCCTGAGAGGTAATTAGTGTTACATACTACCTTGCCATGTGAGCAGAACTGTCATGTTGTGGATTTCAATTTTTGTTTGCACCAATAAATAGGATTATTTATTTATACCACACACACTACCACATTTATAGCAGTCCTTTAAAATATAATCCTTTCACCACCCAGAATTTGAGTAATATAGGAATCCTAGTATTTTCAGTGGTTTCTGGGAACTCATGCCCATTAACCATGGCTGGTGTTTCTCAGTGCTCAATGGAAGAACAGAAACTTGGCGATGCTTGCTAAAGGAGGGGGGACTCTCCAAAATGACAGTCCTGAAGAAAACTACATGGAAAGGAGCTCAGAGGCAGCTAAGTTTTCTCAAGGTGAGCAAGAATATTCACCTCTGTTATATGGCTAAAGGGGATCCTGCAACCAGGCTTCAGAAAGTTCAATATGTTATGAATCATCTATGGTTAGAAAAGCACACATAAACATATATATATATATATATGTATACATATATATGTATATACCAAACATACACACACAGACACACAGACACACACAGACACACACACACACACCCCTAAGGTACACTGCTGTAATCATCTAACCAAAGTCAGTCATGATGTTTATTTTACATGAAATAGAGAATGACAGTCCCTTCCAATCTTTACATTTTGTCTTCCATTCTTCACATCATTTGAACTCTATTCATTTGGAGAAAACCCATTTTTCTTCCCATAGCCCACATACAATCATGCAATCAGCAGTCACTCACACAGGAGATACACTTTTTATTTAGAGACAAACTCCCTGGGAAGGGATCAGACTTCTTGTTCCCTTTTATTTGCAGAGAAAGATAACAATCCACTAGGTACAGAATGACATTTGAAAGGGAGGACATACAAATCTCTGCCCACTAGAAGTGTATGTACACCCAAGTCAACCAAACATATAGGAAACATGACAGCCAGAGATAGTAGAGGCTTATCCCAAAAGCCTACCCAATGGCTCAAATGAGCACCAGACACATTTGAATGATATTAGAAAAGATCTCACTTCATTTTTTCCACAAGGAAATTTTTGTCTTTAAAAGTGTAGACAAGAAATGTTTAATGTTAGCATTTAAGCAGTTTTGTTTACTGGATTCATTTTAAAGCCTGCACACTTTAATGTATTTGTTAATCAATAAGTTATCTTTCCATGGTTACTAATCAAAGACCTAAATATTATATTTATTGATCCTATGATGGTATTAATCATGCAACATAAAGAATTAACCATTCTTTCTGAGTTCCAAACTTATTCTCATAGAGAAATGATATGGATGGATAGCATACTGTTATTACTTACAATAGTAGTGAGTTGGTAAACACTTTTAGCAGATGTTTGTTTCTTCAATGGCAGGAGTTTACCTTGTGCATACATTGTAAGTAACTAAACTTAGAAAGTATTCTGCAAGGAACAAGAACCATGACTTGCTTAACAAATAGGGATTCTGACAGTCACATGACAAGAAGTGAATGCTGGGCAGCTACAGGGTCAGGTGACTGATGGTTATTTTGCTACTAACATCCCCAACTCATTTGCTTTTGCCACTTTATAAGCACACACTGGTGTCATCCTGAGGCCTCATTAGCCCCACTTTCAATAAAGAGAAAAGGCTCTTGCAAACACTTTGAAATAACTAACATTTCTGTTAGTCGGCGAGGATCAATTGAAGTCACCAGTCCATGCTGAATGGATAAAAGCCACCAGGATTTCGCCATGCACCAGTTAGCCTGAATCAGGGTTCACTGCATGTTCTGTAATGATAGGAAATGTCTGCAGTAAATTTTCAGTAAACACTGGTTTCTGAAAGCCCTACTCAGACCTGAGGAATCAGAATTTCTATAGGTAAGACTGAAAAATGTATATATTTCAAGTATTAATCCAAATCAGTGGAAATCTCACAGGTGGACCAGAATCCAAAACAGAGTTGAGATTAATTCAGTTCCTCTGAGTCCTGTAGAGGAAGTCCACACTTCAGTACATCAGAGTTCCTTTAGATAAGAAAGCCCATTGGAAACTGGATACCAAGCAATGGTGACACTTGGCAGCCAGGTTTACTCTGAGCTCTTTCTCTTCCCTGACTTTCCTTCAGCTCTGCCTTTGTAGACACTCCTTTCCTCCTCCAAAAGATGCATGCATCACTTTTGCATAATTCTGACTATCAGTACACAATTGACAGTAGTCATTTAAAATATTGGAACAGAAGGATCATAAATGAGTCAAAAATATTCTTTCTGTCTTTCCTTCACACTGTGAAACTATCTTTCATTGGCCTTCTTGAGGGCCAGGTCATCTGGAGACATACAACTCTACAACTGAGAACTTATACATATTTATAGTAATTATTTCCCAGATATTTCGCAGAACCTTGTGGTACATTGTCAGTAATAAAATATGTTATGATCAGCATACATGGTGTATTCCTTCCTGACACACACACAAACACACACACTTGCTACACTAAATGTACATATTTGTATATACAGAGAGATGATCAGAAAGAATAAAGGCTCCACACACACACAACTGGAAAGATGTATCATCTTTATATTCTCCGACTCTTGACAATGTGGACTACATTGCCATTAATTGGATTCTTATATATAAAACAACTGTTCAGGAATGGAAATGGTTCACAAGCCAACTGTCTACCTGCTCTTCTGCCATCCTTGTCAGTTTGCTACCATGTCGCATCCTTACTGCCCATCACACTCACCTTCAACACATGCTATAGCTGGAAACAAGTCTCCTTTGCGTGACTCCAGCAACAACCCTCTGTCACTCCTAACTGCTCATAATGAAGAGTCTCCTTATGTGGCTGACTGAAGGTGCAGCCACACAAATACAGAGTCCTGGCCAGGGTCAACAAGAAAGAACCAATCAAGATTTCCTGATAAACTGAAATCCTCTTCACATTTTCCACAGGCCAAGAAATGACCACACTTTCCTGTGAAAATCACCTCTTGACCTAGAAAAGAATCTCTCTGTAGTGTCTACAGACAACAACATCTCTTCATTTTTCTTCCTTAACAGAGTTCTTGTACAGTTCATGGAATGGCCACTTTTTTCACCCTGAATTATCTGTCTTAGGCTCTGTATTGTTCATATAGAAATATTTTTCTTAGGTGTACTGATCATTTTCTACACTTTATGGTGATCAGAAAATACATTGTAACATAAGTTTATAGGCTTAAAGTGAATTAGTGTGTGAAAAAGAAGCCTGTCTAGTGAATCAAATACTTTGTACACAATCCTTAACCAGCTCTTCTCGGGCACAAATACTTTGCAAAACAAAGTGCATGTCTTTTTATCAGCCTCCTTCCCCATGCCAACTTTTTGTCTCTCTTTCCCAATTAAAGGTGAACTACATAGTAAGCTTATACTTTCAATTTTCCTGTAATGAAAACTGCACTTGGGAAAAATGATCCGTTTTGTACCACAAACTTTCCACATGTAGAATAGCATGGAACATAAAATAGGTATTAAACCACGTGTAGTTATGCCAAGCCTTTCTGCTGGCTCTCCAGTTTCACTGCCATTTCTGAGTGCAGTAGTAATCAACTGCCAAGGTTACTGGGCAACAGCCAGTGGTCCAAACTTAGCCTTCAGTATGATTTTGTAAACGAAGCTTCACTGAGGCAGAGTCATGCCCATTTGTTTATATACCCTTATATACCCCTGTGGCCACTTTCACACAATAACATGACAGATGAATGGTCATAACAATGTCTGATGGGACCACAGCACCTAAAATACTATCTGTCCATTTATAGAAGATGTATGCTGACTTCTGGCCCGATGCAGACGTTTCTAAATAATCTTCACTTATTCACTATCATTAGTACTTATTCCCTTCCTACCCACTGTCATGCCATTCCCTCTCTCATAAACCCCAGATAAAGCAACCTAAATCATAAATATATTTTATATACTTTAACTTCTCAACTTTTCATTAGTTGACCTCCTTTTGAAATGCATATGTGTTTTCTCAGTCTTACTGAAAAAACAACATTGAAAACAAGCCTATGCTTCCAGACACTTATAAGTATACATTTCCAACCATAATATAATTATATATTGTTGTCAATGTAGATAATCTTGAGTTGGTACTACTGGAACAAAAAGAAATAATTTAAAATTTAAAATGAAAACATCTACAAGAGAATTTGAAAAACAGAATAACAATGGGAAATATATTCACATGAGGGATATCTGGATATCCCTAGAGGTCTATGTATAGAGAGCTCTTAAGCCTTTGGATCCCCAGACTAGGAATTTACCAGGGCTCCCCAATAACACAAACTGCTGAAGGCTCTCTCTATTTTGTCACTAATCTTCACATGGCAAGCATGTTGGACAATCATCCTTAGGGCTCTTTTATGAGAAGACTAATCCCATTCAGAAAGGCTCAGCTCTTACAGCCTAACCACCTTCTCAAAGTTCTGATCTCTCAATATTGCACTAGCAATTTTATATACATACACATTTTTTTTTCAGAGCTGAGGACCGAACCCAGGACCTTGCCCTTGAAAGGCAAGCGCTCTAACCACTGAGCTAAATCCCCAACCCCGCAATTATATTTCAAGAATTAATAGGTGGGGGTGGATACAGACATTCAGATCATAAACAATTCATGTGGCTTCTTTGAAGATTTCAAGGTTAGTTAAGTGGGAGCAAAGTTGGTGGATTTAGAGCCATTAAGTAGCTTTCAGAAGCTCAGGGGTTCTGTGTACCTTCATAGACATTCTTAGCATACCTGGAAAAACTTGACAACAAACCAATGTCTACATCATCTTCCCAAGGAAACATTCCAAGACAGTCTTGTTTGGAGGCTCATAGGAAGTTATTAACAAATTAGCAATTCCATTCACATAGACAGGAAGTAGGCCTGGATTCCTCAGAGCATATGACAAACTTGTTACTAATGACATAAGTTTGGCCGAGGACCTAATCTGTCCTGCTTTGATTCAGATATTCATTGTGGTTCCTCAGGAACTACCATTACCTCTGTGAGAGAATCTGCTTTTACTCTACAAATAGTCCCATAGGGAACGCCTACATTTTTTAAAACAATAAATTCTGGGATATCAAAACAGACAAAGGTATGTTATGCCTGTCTATCATCCTGGGTTTCCAGGCTTCAGGTGAATCAAGGAAGATAGCTCAGACTAGTTTTCATGACAGAGGCTCGTCCTCGCTTTGCAATTGAGCAGCTTTCACCAGCCCCCAAAACCTGTGGATCATTTTCTTTCTTTTTATTTTTTCATACGGATATTTGTGTTTTGATATTTTACATATCAGCCATGGGTTCCCCTGTCCTCTCCCCTCCTGCCCCCACTCCCGCCACCTTCCCCCATCCCCTTCCCTCCATTCCCATCTCCTCCAGGGCAAACACTCCCCTGGGGATTCAGCTCAACCTAGTGGATTCAGTACAGGCAGGTCCAATTCCCTCCTTCCAGGCTGAGCAAAGTATCCCTGTGTAAATGGTTCCAAACAGCCAGCTCATGCACTAAGGACAGGTCCTGGTCCCACTGCCTGGATGCCTCCCAAACAGTTCAAGCTATTCAATTGTCTCACTTATCCAGAGGGCCTGAGCCAGCTGGGGGCTCCACAGCCTTTGGTTCATAATTCATGTGCTTCCATTAGTTTGGCTATTTGTCCCTATGCTTTTTCCAATCTTAGTCTCAACAATTTACATTCTTACAATCCCTCCTCTTTCTCAACAATTGGACTCTTGGAGCTCCACCTGGGGCCTGGCTGAGGATCTCTGTATCCACTTCCCTCAGTTATTGGATGAGAGTTCTAGCATGACAGTTAGGGTGCTTGGCTATCTGATCAACATATACCCAAGGAATGCTCAATCATACCACAAGGGCATTTGCTCAGCTGTTCATATCAGCATTGTTTGTTTATCAGAACAATGCCCTTCAACTGAAGAATGGATAAAGAAAATGTGGTACATATACACAATGGAGTACTACTCAGCAGAGATAAACAATGACATCATGAGGTTTGCAGGCAAATTCATGGATCTAGAAAAAATCATCCTGAGTGACGTAACCCGGACTCAGAAAGACAAACATGGTATGTACTCACTCATAGGAGGGTACTAGATGTAAAACAAAGATGACTAGACTGCTACTCACAACTCCAGGGAAGCTACCTAGAAAACAGGACCCTAAGAAAGACACAAGGATCACCCAATGACAGAGAAATGGATGAGATCTACATGAACATCCTGGATGACAGTGGGAGTAATGAAGGGCAAGGTTCGAGGGAAAGAGAGCTTAGGGGAGCAGGAGATCCCAGCTGCATCAAGGACAGAGAGGGAGAACAAGGAATAACAGACCATGATAAATGAAGACCACATGAGAATAGGAAGAAGCAAAGTGCTAGAGATATCCACAGAAATCCACAATGATACATCCTCTGTAGACTACTGGCAGTGATCGAGAGAAAGCCCAAACTGACCTAATCTGGTGATTGGGTGGATCTTTTTCTTTCATTTGTAGGAGAGAATTGAACTAAAAAGATTCACAGGTCTTCTCAAATTCTAAAATCCAATTAATCTGTGTTCTGGCTATTAATGCATGCTAATCCTCACTCAGTAGGCTACAGGAAGATCTAGTAAAATATTTTTTCATGCATAAGAATATGTTCCATGCCTCAAATCCTGATATTATGCTAAAAGCTGACGCCCACAAATGTGTTTAGTCTTTTCAATGCTACCTGGGAAGCTAGTGCCCTCTGCTTTACAGCTGAGGATGCTAAGTCTCATGACAAAGTGGTTTAAGGAATGTCTGGGTCTCAAACAGATTTTCTCTATTCCCATCATACCATGTACTCTTTCATAACTAAGAAGCTTGTGTGAGCCACTAGACCTTTGAAGAGCCAGTGTGAAAACACTGATGCCATTTATTTAGATTAACGAGTGAGTAAGGAATGCAGTGCCAAACAAACTGAGAGGGCGTATTTCAGATGCCCAACTTCATAGATGTGGAAAATGATAAGGAACATTTAACTAGGAAAAAATCAAAGCAAGGATGATGGTTCAGCATTCTCTTCCCCCCTTCTCCTTACCTCTCTCTTTTCTTCCCTCCCTTCTTCCTTTCCATCTTTCCTTCAGTCCACTCCACAGTTCCCAAAGTCAATATAAATTCATTCCTGGAAAACAAAATTCATCCAAGCTGTAAGTGTTCATTTGTTCCCATGGGCTACCTGCTGATCTTGAGTGCTAGCCTGCCATGGTCTTCTTTCCTCCTTACACTAATTGCATGAAAACTCAAACTAGAAGAATATGGGGAGCTTTTAGTCACACCATTTCATTCCACACAGAGCTCATCTCTTTATACTCATGGATTAAAGGAATTAAAAAGTAAAGTTTTCAAGACATAAAAGTTAGTTTTCAACAGCTTTTTAAAAGCTCTACTAAGAGACTGTTATTCATATAAGCAAAATTAAGCATTTCTGCACCTTGAAGAGATAAAGAACATCTCAGAGCAGCAAATAAATTCAGAGCTTGTTCATGATGGCATAAATTCAGTAACAATATTTTTTGCCTGATTTCTTTCAAAAGAGAAAGAAAATGTATTAAGACCATAAGTGATGAAAATGAAACTTCTTTGCAGCCCAACTTACTCAAAATGAAATCAAAACAAATTAGCTGACACAAATGTAATAATTAGAAGCTGAGCAGCCAAGCCATGGTGTGGGCATGTGGGTAGGTTTTACAATAAAATACTCACAGAAAACTGAGAGCACACATGTATAGTACAGTGTGTGTGTGTGTGTGTGTGTGTGTGTGTGTGTGTGTGTGTGTGTGATATGTACTGCACACTTCTGCTTTGGCCTGTTGTTTAAATTAACTATAAAACAGTATAGCATAGCATTTAATTCATAAACCAAGTGACTAGAATGTCTACATAGAGTTTCATATCATTTTGCTTTTTCTCTGTGTGTAAGCCCTTGGGTATTCTGGGAACTAGCTCTGTATATCAGGCTAGCCTTGAACTCAGCATGCTTCTGCCTCCCAAGTGCTGGGACTAGAGATGTGCATCACACCCCCTGGCTTCACTTTGCTTTCTTATTGTTTCAAAAACAATCATCAGTCCCATACCTAGATCCCATTGAGGGATCGACATTTATTTCTTCTCCTTCAAATATGCATTTTACATCCTAGCCTCTAGAATAAGCATCAAAGCTAAATGGTCATAAGGTAATAATCAGTATTATCATTTTACTGTTTCATTTGCAAATCTCAATCTGTGACTCTAGATTATGAACAATAAAATGGGAAGAGGAAGACAAGAGTTAATTTACTTACAACAGTGACTGAACTCAGTCGTGGAAATATAATACATTGTGACCAGTAAAGTATGAGTTGATGTAAAACAATGATGAAATAAGAAACAAAGAAATGAAATAAAAGTTTTCAAAGCTCTGAGATCCCAACATATTTTTGTTTGTTTCTTTTTTTTCCTTTGACCTGGTGCATCCCCAGGGGTGATGCTACAAAAGGATATGGCCTCAGGTTTGCAGTGTTGTCAAAGTCTGCAGTTGTTTGGGGCCTGGGTCTAAAGAGATTTCCTCTGGAGGCCTTCCTACTAATTCTCCTGGGGTAAGACACTATATGCAATTACAGTAAAATCATATTAAGTAGATGTGGAGAGGGCTGTGTAACATACTGACCTAAGCTGCCTGCCTTGTTAGCAGTGATTTAATTTAAGTTTCCCAGAAGAAGGTGGAGTGCTCATGTCTAGAAACTTACCCACTTGTTCAACTCAGATCTGAACTCTAACACAATGGATCTTTTCTAGTCCACCCACATCTCAGTCTTTGGAAGCCCAAAGAAATGGATTAGCACTCTCTCAACTCCTAGGTGTTGGTCCTTATTTTCCCATTGTGCTGTTTTAAAACTCAAGTTTTGCTATCTGGGTTTCTGACAACTACCTCAAGGGTATATTTTTCTAGACTGCACACCATTCAGCAAACACTATCTTGTTATTGCTATCCTTTTAAAGAAAGGTTGCAGTAATGAAGTAAAACCTAAACACTCTTCAATTTTTATTCTTTAAAATGAGCACAGTTCTAGATAGCTCTGTGAATCTCACACTGTCAAATCTCTTTAATACCCGTGCCATCGTGGGGACAAACATTCCATTGGAAACTTGTGAATGAACACTCTACAAGCCAAAAGTAGCACAGGAAAGAAAATAAACTGAGCATAGAGGGGAGCTATTCTTAACGAAAACCAGAAGTCAATGAAAGGGGGGATGAAGGAAGCAAACAGTGGATGAATGTAATCAGCAGGACATAGATACCTGAGGCAGAAGTCACAATGGAAGCCATTAGTCCTGCAATTAAATTGAACTGGTGAAAGAGAAGAAGAGCAAAAGCAAGTCCGGAAGGGAAAGGAACAGGGCAGAGCACTAGAACAGATAGAACATTCTGTTTAATTAATTACACGTCCTAAGAACAACATTGGTAGCTCCCCCCCTACAAATGAACGGGGACAGGAGCAGAAGTATTTGCTCTCTCCCCAAAATCAATTCTTTCAAAGGTCTTGTGATGCTGAATTTAAAAAAAACTTTTTTTCTGTCCCCAAATGATAGCATCTTAATTTTCCTACCACCTCTCATCCCGTCTTTTGCTTCTCTCGTATAAATTGTTTTTTTTTATTTTAATTTACTTAGCCAAACCACAGATGGCCCTGTCATCCCTCCTCCCACTTCACCCTTCTCCCCTCCCCCTTCATTCCCCTCTTCCAACAGGTTAAATTCTCCCATACAGGGACCTCTATACCTGGGTACATTCAGTTGAGGCAGGACCAAGCCCCTCCCCACTTTATCAAGGGTGAGCAAGGTGTTCAACAACTATGGGTTAATAGGGCCAAAAATCCTGCTCATGCACCAGGGAAAGATCCTGATCACCACTACCAGGGGCCCCTCAAACAGACCCAGCTGCACAACTGTCTCCCGTAAGCAGAGGGTCTAGTCCAGTCCCATGTAGGCCCACAGCTGTCGGTCTAAAGTCCATGAGCTCTTTGAGCTTGGTTCAGTTGTCTCTGTCGATTTACCAATCATGCACATAATAATCAAACCACTAAACACCAGAATAAAGAAACAATATTAAGAGCTGCAAAAGAAAAAGGCTCCGGGAAGAGGTCTTTATGTTTCTTTATTGCTACTTTCACACAATATACCAAAATACATTCTTTATCTCTTTTCCCAATGAGTCTGAACAGCACTTTATTTTAAGGCTTGTAGTCCACCTGAGCTTTTTACCTCTCACCATGACATCATAATAATTCTGGACACAGAACTTTTGTTAGTATTCCATTTTCTACTGGAAACATCCTCCTCGATAAAATTTAAAGATACTATAGAAATGATTAATTAAGCGAAATAAGGAGTATATTTAATTCCAGAATATACATATCATGTGTAATAACTTAGATGAATTAAAATAGACTAGAAAAATATGCTTAAATAGATATCTACACTCTCATGTCCTCTGTAGCACTATTCACAACAGCCAATCAATGGAAATAACCTAGTACCCATCAACTGATGAATAGATTTAAAAAAAAAGCCAGTGACAGACCTAGAAATACTCCATATTCTCTTGTCTTTAACCTTGGCACAAGTGCTTGCTTACCCATGTACTTTTTAGAATACTTTTAGAACTTCCTTTACATAGGTTGAATTAGTAATCACCTCTAGAGAGCTATGGTTTCCTTCATTTAAAAATTTTCCCAAAATCAAACAAATGGGAATTTTCATTTGAGAAATTAAGTAAAATAAATAATCACTACACTAAGTACAGATATCCAAACCAGAATTATTTGCACAATTCTGCTTATAATCTTCTTTTTTTAGCTTCTTTGTCTGTGTGTGTGTGTGTATGTGTGTGTGCACAGAGAGACAGAGAGAGAGAGAGAGAGAGAGAGAGAGAGAGAGAGAGAGAGAGAATTATAGAACACATTGCATTGTTCTGTAAGCCCAGCACTGAGGGCTTCTGAATTGTCAGCCTCATGATACATGAACAGTAAGAAACTGGTTTCCCTGGCAATGGTTACTAAGCAGTCAGGAAATACTGGAATTTCTTTCTATCTTTCTATGATGGACCTGCCTTCTGTTTACAAAGTGTTTATTGGTGTATATTAATATACTTTGGTACAGATAACCTCCATTATCCTTTCTTACCCACCCTTCTCCATCTCCTTTCCTGGACAGCCTCTGACTTACTAACATGGATCCTTTAATGGCTGTCTATGAGAGAAAGCAAGTCTGTGTGAACCTGGCTATGCAGCTTAATGCAGTGATCTCCATTTCTAGCTACTTCCTAAAAACAACATAATTTTGCTCTTCTTTAGCTGCCCAATTATTTTTGCAAGTTGAAGCTATTTAGTTCAAATTGGCTTCAAAGCATGACAAGGTATCTGGGTTACACATTTGCCATTGGGCAAACCTGGATATTGGAGCCAATTTATTTAAATATACTAACATCTGGATAGCTAAAGAAACACCTTTTAAAAGTTCAATATATATATAAAATTTAGTGCTTTCTGTGAAAAATATTTCTATAAGGTGAAATTAAAAATTCATCTTAATTCACCTGAAGCTTATAACTATTGTTTTTTTTTATTACCAATTCATCAGGCTTGAGATTTTTAACAGGTCACTGATCTTCTGGGTTAGATTTTGTCTTAAATTAAGGAATCTAAATTTTCACTTAGACTTATATAGAAGTTGAACTATTTTTTTTTCTATTATTTTGAAGTCTTCCCTGATTTAGAGGTTTCTTATCCACACTCAGTATTACATTATATTATTTATTTAAGTAGCAAAACAAGAAAAAAAGCCGAGAAAGTTGAAGCCGATAATTGAACTAAAATGTTTCTTTGCATTGAGGACACAAGAAAAACAATAGGACTTATATGGGCTCAGAGACACTAAAGTGGTCTGTACCAGGTGTTCTGTGTATGTGTATGTGTTATGGCTGTTAGCTTGGTGATTTTGTGGGACTCCTAACAGTGGATGCAGGTGTGTCTGAATCTTTTTTCTGCTCTTGGGACTCTTTTCTTCCTGTTGGGTTGCCTTGTCCAGCCTCCATATGAGGACTTTGGCCTTTATTGTCTTGTTTTGTTGTGTTTGGTTCTTTTCTCATGGAAGTCTGCTCTTCAGTGAAGAGAAACGGAGGGGGTATATATAGAGGAGAGGTAGGGGAAGCTGTGGGGAGTAGAGCAAGGGGAAACTAGTCAGTATGTATTGTATGAGACTCTATCTTCAATAAAATGTAATACAAGTTTTCTTTGCTAAGTAAAAATATTCAGTCCTAAAACAGGTGGATATTCCTGGGGCGATGGTTAAACCAAGAGTCATTCCTTTGCAGACCCAGTTCCACATTCACTGCGGTGGTTGGGATCACCCAGTAGCCAACAGTTTATCTTGGTAATGGGCATTACTTATTTTTAAGTTATCACGTGGGTTGCAGTGAATTTCCAGTTTTTTGTTATTAGATACATGGCATTATTTTCCTAAACACCATAGCCCAACTGTTGGAAAATGAGCAGAAGTCTCTTGAGCAAATCTAATTGTTTCTCTGTGGTAATGGAAAGCAATTCACTGATTCAGTATTTAACTCTGGGTTCAAGTGGGTATTTATTAATCTATGATGATGCTTCAGTGAAATATTATGATTTTTTATTTTATATCTTCTTAGATATATTGT
>NW_023412654.1:0-5813 GCF_903995425.1 Onychomys torridus
ATTTCCCAGGATGCCTTTCTGTGTAGTGTCTGTCTATTTCCATCATGCCTATGAGGTCATTTCCCAGGATGCCTGTCATTATAGATCACATCCTGTTGGACTCCATTTCCCAGGATTCCTCTCTGTGTAGTGTCACTCTATTGAAATGTACCTCCTAGAGCATGAGATATGCAGAGAGAGGCCTCCTGGGAAATGACCTGAGGGTCATGGTGGGAAATGTAGTATCTAGAGTACAAGAAATGCTGAAGGCCTCCAGGGAAATAACCTGAGGGGCATGGTGGGAAATGACATCGTGGAGCACCAGAAATGCAGACTTCCTATAGACCAAGAGACCTTCTGGAAATGACCCGATGGGCCAGAAGGGAAATGTAATTCGCAGACAGAGAAATGCAGAGAGTAGCCTACAGAGAAATGACCCGAGGGGCATGATGGGAAATGTAGATACTAGTTCCCGAGAAATGCAGAGAGATGCCTCCTGGGAAATGACCCAGGGGCATGATGGGAAATGTAGTTCCTAGAACAGAGAAATGCAGAGAGAGGCCTCCTGGGAAAGACCCAGGGGGATGAAGGAAAAAGTACTTCTGAGAGCACTAGAAATGCAGAGAGGGGCCTCCAGGAAATAGAACGGAGGGGCATGATGGCATTTGTACTTCCAAGTATTAGAAATGCAGAGAGGTCTCCTGGAAAGTGACCCGAAGGGCATGATGGGACATTTACTTACTAGAGCTTGAGAAATGCAGAGAGAGGACTCCTGAAAAAATGATCCCTGGGGCATGATGGGAAATATACTTCCAGAATCTGAGAAATGACTCCTCAGTCATGACCCAAGGGCATGATGGGAAATGTAGAACCTAGAGCATGAGAGAAGCACAAAGAGGCCTCCTGGGAAATGACCCGAGGGCCATGACTGTAAATGTACATTCAAGAGCCCAAACCATCCAGAGAGAAGTATCCTGAGTAGTGACCCGAGGGCATGAATGG
Source organism: Onychomys torridus (assembly GCF_903995425.1). Lineage (NCBI taxonomy): Eukaryota > Metazoa > Chordata > Mammalia > Rodentia > Cricetidae > Onychomys > Onychomys torridus. Next base: position 982 of record NW_023412654.1, read on the forward strand.
AAATGTAGTTCCTAGAGCACAAGAAATGCAGTGAGAGGCCTCCTGGGAAATGTTCCATAGGGCAAGAGGGGAAATGTAGTTCCTAGAGGATGAGAAATGCAGAGAGAGGCCTCCTGGGAAATGACCTGAGAGGCATGATGGGAAATTTCCTTCTGAGAGCAGAGAAATGCACCAAGAGGCCTCCTGGGAAATGACCCGAGGGGCATGATGGGAAATTTCCTCCTGAGAGCACAAGAAATGCAGTGAGAGGCCTCCTGGGAAATGTTCCATAGGGCAAGAGGAGAAACGTAGTTCCTAGAGGATGAGAAATGCAGAGAGACGCCTCCTGTGATAGGACCCAAAGGGCATGATGGGAAATGTATGTACAAGAGGACAAGAAATGCAGAGAAGCCTCTTGGGAAATGACCTGAGTGTCACGAAGTGAATTGAAGTTCCTAGAGCCCGAAATATGCAGAGAGAGGGCTCCCAGGAAATGACCCGAGGGGCATGATGGGAAATGTTGTTCCTAGAGCACAAAAAATACTGGGAGATGACTCCTCAAAAATGACCGCAAGGGCATGATGGGAAATGTACTTCTTAGAGCACAAGAAATCCAGAGAAGGCACCTGGGAAATGACCCAAGAGGCATGATGGGAAATGTACATCACAGAGCACGAGAAATGAAGAGAAGCCTCCTGGAAAATAAACTAGAGGGTCATGATAGGAAATTTACTTTTAGAGCACAAGAAAAAATGAAGAGGCTTTCAGAGAAATGACCTGATGTGCATGATGCAAAATGGACCTCCTATAGCATGAGAAATGCAGAGAAGACTCCTGGGAAATGACCTGAGTGTCATGATGGGAAAGGTACTTCCTAGAGCACAAGAAATGCAGAGAGGTCTGGGAATTGACCCTAGGGGCATGATGGGAAATGTACTTCTTAGAGCAGGAGAAATTCAGAAAGAGGCTGCGTGGTAAATGATAAGACAGGCAAGTTGGGAAATTATTTCCTAGAGTATGAGAAATGCTCCCAAGAGTTCTCCTGGGGAATGAAATGAGAGGCATGATGGGAAAGTAGTTCCTAGAGTACCAGAAACAGAGAGGCCTCCTGGGAAATGACCCAAGGGCATGATGGGAAATGTAGTTCCTAGAGCACAAGAAAGGCACAAGAGGCCTCCTGGGAAATGAACTAAGGGCATAATTGGATATGTACTTTGTAGATCAGAGAAATGCAGAGAAACCTCCAAGGAAATGACCTGAGGTGCATGATGGGAAAGGTACTTCCTAGAGCATGGTAATGCAGAGAGAGGCCTCCTGGGAAAAGACCCGAGGTGGATGATAGGAAATGTGTTTCCTAGAGCAGAGAAATGCAGAGAGAGGCCTCTTGAGAGAATAACAAAGGGGCACGATGGGAAATGTACTTCTTAGAGCAGAGTAATGCAGAGAGCATCCTACTGGGAAATGACCGAGGGGCATGATGGGAAAAGTACTGCCTATAGCATGAGAAATGCAGAGAGGACTCCTGGGAAATAACCCGATGAGCATGATGGGAAATGTAGTTCCTAGACCACAAGATATGCACAGAGGGTTCACCTGCGAAATGAACTGAGGTTCATGATGGGAGATGGAGTTCCTAGAGCATGAGAAATGCAGACACAGGCCTTCAGGGGAATGACCGAGGGGCATGATGGGAAATGTAGTATGTACAGCAGGAGAAATGCAGAGATGGGCCTCTAAGGAAATGACACGAGGGGCATGATGGGAAAAGTACTTCCTAGAGGAGCAGAAATACAGAGAGAGGCCTCCTGGGAAATGACTAGGGGGGCATGATGGGAAATTACTTCCCAGAGCATGAGAAATGCAGAGCATGGCCCCTGGGAAATGACCCAAGGGGCATGATGGGAAAATATCTTCTTAGGCATCAAAAAATGCAGAGAGAGGCATCCTGGAAATGATCTGAGGGGCATGATGAGAAAAGAAGTTCCTAGAGCAGGGAAGTGCAGAGAGAGGCCTCCTGGGAAATGGCTCAAAGGGCATGATGGGATATGTAGTTCCTAGACTAAGATAAGTGCAGAGAGAGACCTCTGAGGAAATGACCAGGGTACATGATTGTGAAATGTAGTTCCCTGAGCACGAGAAATGTAGAGATGCCTCCTGGGAAATGGCCTGAGGGGCTTGAAATGACATGTAGTTCATTAAGCAAAGAAATGCAGAGAGAGGTCTACTGGGAAATGACCCAAGAGGCATGATGGGAAATGAAGTTCCTAGAGCAGATACATGCAGAACTTGACCTCCTGGGAAATGGCCGGAATGTCATGATTGGAAATGTACTTACTTGAGCTCAAGAAAGGTAGAGAGACCTCCTGGGAAATGACCCTGGTTAAAAATAGGAAATGTAGTTCCAGAGCAGAGAAATGCATAGAGGCCTCCTGGGATATGACCTGAGTTGCATGATAGGTTATGGTAAATCACAGATCAGTGAAATGCAGAAAGGCCTCCTGGGAAATACCCTGAAGGTCATGTTGTTAAATGTCTTCCAAGAGCACAAAAATGCAGAGAAAGGTATCCTGGGTAATGACCCGAGGGGCATGATGGGAAATGTAGTTAGTAGAGCACAAGAATGCAGAGAGATGAATGCTGGGAAATGACCCGAGGGGCATGATGGGGAATGTATTAGTAGAGCACAAGAATGCAGAGAAGAGGAATCCTCGGAAATGAACACGATGGTCATGATGGGAAATGTAGTTCCTAGAATAGAGAAATGCAAGAGTGTCCTCCTGGGAAATGACGTGAGTTTGCATGATAGGAAATGTACTTCCTAGAGCAGAGAAATGCAGAAAGGCCTCATGGGAAATGACCAGGGAATAAAGGGAATGCAGTTTTGTAGAGCACAAAAATGCAGAGAGGCCTCCTGGGAATGAACCTTAGGTCTTGATGGAAAATGTACATCCTAGTGGTGGAGAATGCAGAGCGTGGCCTCCTGTGAAATGACCCAAGGGCATGATGGGAAATGTATTCCTAGAGCTGGGAAATACAGAGAGAGACCTCCTTTGAAATGACCCAAGGGGCATGATGGGAAATGTAGTTCCTAGACCAAGATAAATGCAGAGAGAGGCCTTCATGGAAAGGACCGAGATATCAGCATGAGAGACAAATTGCGTCATACTGCACGACTTTGATCTTGTCCTAACTACAGATCCACTAGAATGGCCATAAAAAGGAAGATGCAAGTCTTATCCTACAAGGAGCTTCGCTTCTATTGCACAACTACAGGGAAAATATATTAACACATGGTAACCATGTAAGTAAGCACGTTTCTCATAATGTAATGATTCATCCATTTGTCAATAGAAAACTGAACGAGATATACTGAGAGCATTTCCCCAAGTGAGCCAACTATTCTGTCTAGTACCATAATAGTCATAGACGTAGGATGGTACATAGGAACTGCAACACTTGATTCCCGGACACGACTTCCTACACGATTTCTCAATATGGTTGATCAAAAATGCAGGAATGACACAGTGATTAGTTACCCAAAGTTTCGGCCACTAGAAGAGTTTGCGTATGAAAGGATGAGGACACCTTGCAAGAGAGGCAATAGTCACAACAAAAGCTTCGCAACATAAATACAATACCACACAGATGCCGCAGATACTGCACCTAATCCACATAGTTTCAATTCAAGCAACATAGACATAAACACTTAACTTCCACAAACAGCGTCTTAGACCCTCGACAACCTTCATCAGCTTAACCCATAACCGAAACAACTCTTGATACACAAGCACTACACTCCTAACAATAACAATCGTTCATCTGACCCTTCTAATCCAGCGAATGCCCTTACCTATAGAACCCTATCTAGACTTTCAACTCGCGCACACGAAAGCTAGCTGCTAAGTCCTATGCTGTGATCCAATACATATCACAACAAACCAAAACACTTCCATAATTCACAGCACACAACCGCCCCTATTGACTATCATGCTCATACACAAAAACTCGACACTTTATACCCCGCATACTTCCTCTATTCTGCACTCATACAAGTCAATGAAAAGACCAGTATCGAAGTTAACTTACTACCCCACAAGTTGTTCTTTTCTCTGACTGAAATTAAAAAAGAAGCATTAACACCTCATCATTTCCCACACAACCCAGGGCCCTTTCTTCAAACTTTGATCACCATCACACTATCCTAACCTTGATAATCCACATTTCCTCATCAAGTGGCCCACTTTCAACTGTTTCATCAGGAATGACTTTTCCCCCACTGGTGCACTTTGTCCTACATATTCAAAACTACACATTACCCCAATCACCCTAATACTAACACAGTGCCTATTCTGTAAACTTGATAGAATCACATGATGATCTCTACAATTTATCCACACACGCTAGGTATTACTTAACATTTCTATACTATCCCCATATCATCCCAAGATGCGTACCATTTCAACGCCACCTTGTTCCTTTCTCCAAAATCATCAAAACCCTACAATCTTTTTAACAAGAGCCGCTGTTCTATGACATACAGGAACACATTGCTATTCTCGGTTCATGACCCTTTTATCCTCATATCATTGGTTATCTTTCTCTCAAGTTATCGAAGCGATCACAGTCGCCTTTCTTTGAATGTCATTATGAAATACATTTCCCATCATTAGTCCTCTATAATCTAATGCTCACAGACAACATGCTGCTTCCCCAAAATCCCATTCTAATGTAATGTACGATCAAGGACTTCAATTCTCCCAAACACGCATCCAGTTTCCTTATCGATACTACAGTGAACATCTAAACCTAATTTACTCAATACTTCCCCATCATCGGACCACACATCAGCAGGA
>NW_023412655.1:0-21225 GCF_903995425.1 Onychomys torridus
TGAAGATAGTGTCTCTTGACCATGTCCTCAGGAAGCCCTCCGGTTGGCAAGATCGTCATGGCCGCTGCTGCCAAACACCTGACGCCCATCACCCTGGAGCTGGGGGGTAAGAACCCCTGCTATGTGGATGACGACTGTGACCCCCAGACCGTGGCCAACCGTGTGGCCTGGTTCCGCTACTTCAATGCTGGCCAGACCTGTGTGGCCCCCGATTACATCCTGTGTAGCCAGGAGATGCAGGAGCGGCTGGTGCCTGCCCTGCAGAACGCCATCACACGTTTCTATGGAGACAACCCACAGACCTCCCCTAACCTGGGCAGAATCATCAACCAGAAACATTTCAAGCGTCTCCAGGGACTGCTGGGCTGTGGCCGTGTGGCCATTGGTGGCCAGAGCGATGAGGCAGAACGCTACATTGGTGAGTCTTCTGCTCCCATCACTGGCACACAGCCCACCTGGGCTGAGGCTCTTCGGTACTGAAGAGGGCTGTGTTGGACCCTAAATGTGAGCTTCAACATGAGTCTTGGATCCTTAAGTTCACCACTCTGGTGCCTTAACTGTGGCTGAGCCTGTGATTCCTAAATTCCAACCTTAGGCCCCACCGCTCTAGACTTACTGAGCTGGAACCCAGACTTAGGGGCTTGAACTTCCATTTGCTGTTCATTGCCCAGAGAGGCCCTGTCCCTAGGCACTCAGACCCCGGAGTCCTGATAGGTCAAGTCCAGTCTGGAACCTTGTTTCCATCCAAGCCCCGACAACAAGTGAGGCTGTTTCTCCCTTTGTCCACAGCACCCACGGTGCTGGTAGACGTGCAGGAATCAGAGCCTGTGATGCAGGAGGAGATCTTCGGGCCCATCCTGCCCATGGTGACCGTGAAAAGCCTGGATGAGGCCATCGGACTTAAAACAAACGGGAGAAGCCGCTGGCGCTGTATGCCTTCTCCAACTGCAGCCAGGTGGGGTCTGCCAGGGCTGGGGCCCCAGAGAAGCTGAAAAGGGGGCAATTAACCACACCTCCTGCTTGGGGCTTTAGACAGATGCTCTGAGTTTAGCAACCACCCTAGTTCCATTGAATACTGCACAAAGACATCCTAGGACAGGACACAGGCAGGGCCACAGGTGCCAGGTGCATGACTGGCCAACTGTCTGCCCTGGCTGGGGCAGCTTCCACTTGCAGCAAGAGATGTGTGAGGAAGCCCCCTCCCCCGTTCTGAGCTGAGCAAAGTTCCTCAGAAACCAAACTCCTATGGGATTGAAGGGCAAGACCGACCAGGACCGCACAGGCAGAGCCTGGTTGGTTGCAGTGGGGATCCACCACACCCTCACAAAGTCGTGACCTCCTCCTCATGGTCTTGGCTATGGGCATAAACTTTTGCCCTCCGTAGCCCTATGAAGTGAGCCGCCAGTGGGTGCTTATAATAAGGGACTGCTCAGTGGAGGGAGGAGCTGGGAAAGGCAATGTAGAGGTGAAAACCCTTAGTTTCCCCAGTGGGACAGTCAGTCAGGGCTCACCTCCTGCCCCATGCGCTCTGCCTCTCTCAGGTGGTGAACCAGATGTTGGAACGCACCAGCAGGGTGGCTTTGGAGGCAACGATGGTTTTCTCTACCTGACTCTACCCGCCCTGCCCCTGGGGGGAGTTGGTGAGTTCCTGGCCCCTCCACAATCCAGGCCCAGCCCCAGAAAGTCCCTTGCTATTCCACCTGAACGTAGGCCCTGGGCCTCATATGGCCTCAGTGTCCCTGTCTGTAAAATGGTTATTTGATTGCCCTGCCTTTCTCTGTTCTCTTGCAAGCTTTGGGCTTCTGGCTCAGGCAGGTGGCTGTTACCCAGGCTGCCAAGCAGGGCTACACAGGTGCTGACCTCACACGCTCACTCTCCGTGTCCTTGCAGGCAACAGTGGAATTGGCAGGTACCACGGCAAGTTCTCCTTCGACACCTTCTCCCACCAGCGTGCCTGTCTGCTGCGCAGCCCCGGGATAGAAAAGCTTAATGACCTCCGATACCCTCCTTATGGTCCCTGGAACCAGACGCTGATAAGCTGGGCCATGGGCTCCCAGAGCTGCACCCTTCTATGAGCACCTCCCTGACTCCCCCCTGCTGCCCAGCCCCTGACCTAACTGAGCTTTCAGCTGCTCCCACATCCCCAGTGGTTCCCGAAAGGCAGGTGTCTGCCTGTGAACACCCCACTTCTAGAACTTTTTCTGAACAGACCTGCAGCCAGGCAGGACCTCCAGGTGGCTGGTTCAATCCCTTCCCAGAGCACAGCCCCCTCAGCAGCCTCCTGACCCTCTGTTTAGACAGGTCTGCTGACAGAGAAGCCCCCTCCCCAAGGTTGGGCAGATCTGGTGACTGAGGAGGACTTCCTTTGTCAGATCATATTCAGGGTCCCAAAAGACAGAGCAGTGGTTCTCACAGGTCCATCCACACCCGGAGGGTGGCTTTGTCCATCTGAAGTCCATGATCTTGAAGCCAGGTCAGGTTAATTGGTGAGTCTGTCTGAAGTGTGTTCATTAGTTACTCTTCTGTTGCTTCTATCAAAAGATCTTACATAGGCAAGTTTAAGGGGGAAAGATTCTCATGTAGCTCATGGCTTCAGGGGGTTCTATCCCCATGATTCAGCAGACATGACAGAATACAGTTCAGCTCATAGGATGGCAGGCCAGGAAGCATCATGAATAAGAAGGAAAACATGGTTGATTAGTCATGTCTGCTCTGGCCCAGGAGGGCTGTGTGCATGTGTTGGCTACATCTCTTTTCCTAGAAAGAGGTAGAATATGAAATTGGAGATTTGGGGCTAAAGAGACAGCTCTGTGGTTAAGAGCACTGACTTTTTCCAGAGGACTGGGATCAGACCCCAGAGTGCACATCACAGCTCATAACCATCTGTAATGCTGGTTTAAGAGGATCCAACACCCTCTTCTGGCCTCAGCAGGTACCAGGCACACATATGATGCCCAGACATACTCATAGGCAAAACACTCATACATGGAAAATAAAATTTAAAAATAGAGTCTTGGAACCAGGTGTGGTGGTGTACTACTTTAATCCCAGCACTTGGGAGGCAGAGACAGGCGAATCTTTGTGATCTTTGTAATGTTAGCCCAGGCTACCTAGTAAGTCCAGGACAGTCAGGGGTATGTAGAGACCCTATCTCAAAAACAAACAAGCAAAAAGCTGGAGACTTCATCTGAACATGGGGAAACTGAGGCCTTGAGTCAAGGCAGGGTTGTACTGCGTTCACAGAGGAAAGCAGGGCTCGAGCTGAGAGACAGTGGCCTTTGTTGAGGATCTTGGGGCTGGAGGCTGGGTAGACAGCATTCCTGGCCCTGGAATTGGTTCCTTGTTCTTCCCCAATCCCCCACCCCTATCCCGGCTCCAGAGCCACTTTCAATTCCCAACCTTGGCTTGCTGGGCTCCTAATCCTTAGAGTCACAGGAAATCTGAGCTAGTGCCCTGAGGTTGAGAAATTAAAAGAAGTGTGGTCTTAGACACTTTGGTGATGGCATCTCCAGAATGGTACATGGGGGACACTGCAGAGACACTAACAGGGACTTATGGATGCATGAAGGAGAGAATGAATAAATGAGAGAGGAACAGATGGGTGTGTGGCTGGTGGCTGGCTGGGAGGCGGTTGGATGGAGGGATGATGGGTTACTGAGAGTAAGTGGCCGGGTGAGTGGCAGGCTTGGGAGCTACCCTGGGGCTCCAGTGGGTCGTGGTGAAATCTAGCCATAGGTGCTGGGCCCACAGTGGTCATTAGCTTCAACCTAGAGTGGCCATAAGAAAATCAACACTATCATCCTTCCTGGTCCAAACCCAGGACATCAGGTTAGCAGGAAGCCAGCAGGACACTGCTGGAGTGAGAGCTGAAGGGGCTGGTCACAGTGAAAGCAGCGGGGAGGGGAGAGAGCGGGGGGGGGGGGGGAGTGTAAATGGGCTTTGGGAGGCCAGGTCTAGTGTAGGAAGGACTCCGGTAGGAGCATAGATCTGTGTGCAGCCACAGCCAGGGGCCTCCTGCCCTTGTGTGGATTGTGCTGGTTAGTGTTTTGATAACTTGAGATAAGCTGGAATCATTTGGAAAGAGGGACCCTCAATTGAGAAAATGTCCCCATCAGATTGGCCTGCAGGCAAGTCTGTGGGTTATTTTCTTGATTAATGAGTGATGGCAGGAGGGCCCAGCTCACCGTGAGTGGTGCCATCCCTGGCAGGTGGTCCAGGACAAGCCAGTAAGGAGTGTTCCTCTGCGGCCTCTGTTTCTGTTCCTGCTTTCAGGTTCCTGCCTTGAGTTCCTGTCCTGACCTCCTTCAGGGTTTGTGCAGGCCTGTTAACCCTTCCTTCCCAAGTAGCTCTGGTCATGGCGTCTTTATCACAGCCACAGAAAGCAGGACACAGTGCAGAGGGCAGAGGACAGAGCTGTCCCCTGGGGCTGTACGTGCAGATCTCACAGGGTTCTCAGTGCCCTCCGGAGGAATACAAAGAGACTTCCCATGCCCCTCTGTCCCAGCATGGCCACCGAAGCCCAACACAAGGGGACAGAAGCCAGCTCTGGCTGGTTGCCATGTCCCCAGTACCCAGCCAGAGCTGGCCCTGCCTGGTACCTAAATCAAATTAATAAGGCAGGGTTGAGGGACAAGAAACAAAGGCCCCCTCAGCTGCTTCTTCCCTCTCCCTCCCCTCAACTAGCCATACACTCTTTGAGAAGGGGCCAAGCGTCTCCACCTAGGCGTCCTCAAGAACTAGTTATGGTGGCCTGGCCACAAGCTCAATGCCCACATGGCTACCCTTCCAGGTCTCCACTTCAGCAAGGCTCAAAATTTAAACTTCTCATTCAATGAACCTTTTACCCAAGCTGGGCCCTCGCCTTCCTCAGCTGTGGTGCTGACTGACTCTCCTCCCCTGCTAGGCCCTCTCTGTCCACTTCCTCAGCTCCTTCTCCCAGTGTAGACTGTGTGGTCTCTGACCGGGTCCACAGCACAGCCTCTCAGGTCCTTCCCCGGCTCTTTCCCTGGGGCTGGCATCCAAAGCACTTTCAGAGAAAGACAAAGCTGGCTGTCATTCCCTAGTCCTTGGCAGAAAACACCAGGCAGATGCCACAAGCCCTGCAAGGCAACAGCCTCCCTCTCAGAGTGGCCTGAGCTCTGTTGCCTAGGAGATTCCATCCCAGAAGGAAGCGGCTACATAACACACAAGTGTGTCTCAGACAGCACCTTTGGAGTCACTGGCAGGGGGATGGGAGGTCATTTGTGAAGGACAGACAGGAACAGCCTCGAGAAGTTGGGGGTGGGGCGGGTGGCCAGTGGCACATCCCTGAGGACTCAGCAGACCATGGACAGGGAACAAGGCTGATGGACCTTGACCAAGATGTGACAGGCAGGCCAGAGGAGCCATAGCCTGGTCAGGAGAGTGGAGGTCAGCCAGGGGCTCCATGATCCTCAGGCATGGGTCTCAGGCCCCAAGGCCCTCTTGGATCAAGATTTACAACTTGGGGAGAGTGGGGAGCTTGGTTCTGATACCTTTTTGGGCCTCAGCTTCCCTAACTAGAGAGATGCTGGGCCTGTGGATACTATGACGGGCATTGCTCTAGCCCGTGTTCACCTTAGGGTGTCCTTGCCCATGCCAGTTTTCCAGGCTTGCACTTGCTCTGCCCCTGCTCCCCACAGCTGTCTCAGGCTCAGAGCTGCCTCACCCCAACTTCCTACACAGGATCCAAGGCCCAGGGAAGACGCCGACTGGGGGTCACACAGCTTCTCAGGGGCCCCTCTGTTTCCTGGGGGTATAACTCATCAGGCCTGCCCCTAGCCTCTATTCATAACTGTGACTGGAGACAGACAGACAGACAGACAGACAGAGAGAGAGAGACAGAGAGAGAGAGAGAGAGAGAGAGAGAGAGAGAGAACTACAATTATGTTGATATGTTGGCTCCCAGCCCCACTGCCCTTCTAGAAACCCGCAGAAACAGAGAAGCCCAGGGAGTGAGGCACTCACTCCTCACTGCTGCCCTCCCCACAGCTCTGTGCCTCCTGGCAGGAAGGGCTAGAACACTGCCACCCGCCTAAACAGCCAAGAATTCCTACTTCTGGGTCCCTGCCGGAGTCAGCAGCTGGGCGGCCTTCAGACTGAACACCAAGGCTTTGGCCTGGAGCACAGGGGGACTGGGAAACACTCGGGCCGACTGATCTGCTTGCTGGACTCTCCTCCAACACCCCGCCACCTCCGGGGTAAGGGCTTGGTGAACAGCTGCTAGGAACTGTTGACAAAAGGTTCAGCGACCCCCTGTGTAGGCCTTATGAACGTCTGCCTCTCTCTGGAGGCCCGGAGGCCCGAGACTCCAGAAAGCGTTCTCAGGACCACACTCCAGCTGCCTCCAGCTCTCTGCCAAAGGACGGTTGCTCTGCGGGGAACAAAGGTGAGCCACAGGGACCCACTCTCCCCACGTTGACTTCGCAGACAGGGCCTGGGAGGATAGGGAGCGGCTCAGGCTACCTGAGTCAGCGATCTCCCTGGCTTGAGGAAAGTTAGCCCAGAGGACCCTGGCCACCCAGATGGTCAGCTTGAACTTACAGCAGGGACAGTCTTAGAGTGAGGGCATCCTGGGACAGGTGCTCATGTGTGGACAGTCGGCAGACACAGTTAACCGAGCAGCACGCTTAAGCGGGTTGCATGGTTCACCGCCTCCATCTTGCCTCTCTCCTCAGAGACCTCTGAACAGTGCTTGGCTCCTGCCAGGGGACAGTTGAGCTCAGTGGGAGGGACAGCCCCAGTTCAGGGGACAAGGACTTCTCCTTTGCCCTTCCCCAGGACCCTATAGAGGCAGGAGGGAACGGGAAGGGTCAGACCCTGTCTTCCAGGTCCAACTGTCTCCTGTGTTCAGTGTACCCTTAGCTACTCTGCCTGGGCCTCAGTTTCCACATCTGTAAACTGGGTCTGAGGGTTGTTTCCCAAAACAGAGCAAATAAAGCCATTTCAGTTACAGCATCCTTGAAGACCACAAAGTCTAAGCAAAACATTTTGCAACTTTGTTTGAAGCATCAACGAACTATACTGAACCCCATGGGTCACAGCCTTAAAGAAGTGGGGAGAGCCAGGAGGTGGTGGCGCACGCCTTTAATCCCAGCAGTTGGGAGGCAGAGGCAGGAGGATCTCTGTGAGTTTGAGGCCAGCCTGGGCTACAGAGTGAGTTCCAGGAAAGGCGCAAAGCTACACAGAGAAATCCTGTCTCGAAAAACCAAAAAAATTAAAAATTTTTTTTAAAAAAAAGTGGGGAGGTCCCCTTGAGAGATGCAAGGACAGAGGGTGATGCTAAAGAGGCAGAAGGATGGGGACTTCTTTTCTGATGGCCCCCAAGGTACCGGGCTGGTGCAGCCACAACCAAGTCACTACCCACTGCCCTCTGTCTTAAGTAGCCTCATGGGAAGCGCCTCTCAGGAAAGCAGGCAGGCCTTGTCTACCCGTGAGGGACCAGGCCCTGGGCTTCCTTGCCAGCTGGCAAAGCCCAGTCCTTTCTGAGGACTGGGAGTCGTCGGTCCAAGTCAGGAATCTCTGTGATTAATTTTCCAAGGGTAAGTGCAGTTCCAGCAGGGCACCTCAGAGGCCCTGGCAGGTAGAACTGTCCCCATTCCCAGAGGAGGAGCAGAGGGCAAGAACAGGAGCCTGCCCCAGGGACCTGGACCCATTAGACTGTGGGGAGTGAGGGCAGGTGGAGCTTAGGGGGTGGAGGTGGGGCCCTGTGAACTTTGGCTGATTGGCTGTCAGCCCAGCCACCGCCCCAGTTCTCCACTAACTGGGCACAAATACTTCCTGCCTGGGGCCTCCAGGCCTGTAAATACAGTGGGCTAGGAGGTGGACAGACACATCAGGCCTGTGGTCTAGGGAAGCCCAGACACGTACAACAGGTAAGAGGCCTCGCAGAGGCTTCCTGCCAGTTCAGAGGAGGGTGCAGGTGTGGCCTGGGGCCCACATGCTTGCTACATAGCTAATGGGGTGACAGTCTCTTCTCCCTGGAAAGCTTGGCATTGGCTTACCATCTATAAAATGGGTGTGTAGTTCTCTGGTGAGGATGGTGTGGGTGGGACCAGGCCACCCTTCTGAATGTCTGAGTTCCTCTTCTCAGTTTAGGTGTGTTAGACCTGAGTGGGGGGAAACATTTCCACAGCTGTCTGATTGAAGCAAGCTGTATTTAGAGGTGTACAAGGAACTGGCCAGGTGACAGTCTCCCCCTAAGTCAGGGTTTCAGAGAGCAGCCCCTTACTGGCTTTTGAGGTCCCTTTATGGGAAGGGTTAGATTGATGGAAAACAGCTGTGGAGATTATTAGCTGTTAGCACATGGACAGAAGAGTGGGGGACTCAGGGTTCAAGGCTGCTGGTGGGAGTGGGGTAGATAAGTGCAAGAACACGTCCACCGGTGTTCAGGAGGTTAACAAGGAGGCAAAGGGCCGGGCATACATCATGGGGTCACAAGTTCAGCACAGGTTGAAAAACATGGTTTGCAGGATGCATTCGGTTTAGGGAACAGAAACTTGTGTAAGGCATGGAGACTTAATAACAATGTATGACAATGTGGCTCCTGAACAATGTGGCTCTCATGTTGGTTTCACAGGTGGAAGAAACTCCTAAAATCGTCAAGGAAAGTCTCCTCCAAGAGAAAATCGGGAGAGCGACACTCACCCTTAAAGGTTCCAAGTGGAACAAAAATTTAGCTGATGGTGTCCTTGAACTTGGCTTCTGGGTACAGGTGGGACACAGCTGACACTACCACTTAGCTACCTCCTCACGAGCAGCCCCCTGTCTCAGACTTCTCAGGGCCTGAGGAGCTCCCCCTACTGTCCAGCTCTGTCTCTTGTGGACCCCTGACCCACACTAGGATGTGTTCCCTTCCTGTGCCCCGGGAGCCCCTGCGCCGAGTGGCTGTGACTGGGGGCACCCACGGGAATGAGATGTGTGGCATCCACCTGGCCCGGCAGTGGCTGCGGGCCCCAGGGGAGCTGCAGAGACCCAGCTTCTCGGCCATGCCAGTTCTGGCCAACCCAGCAGCCACAGCTGCCTGTCGCCGGTACATGGACCGTGATCTCAACCGCACTTTCACCCTTCCCTTCCTCAAGTGAGTAGGCCTGGCCAGGTTGGCTGGTCCACAGCAGGGTAGTAGTATCCCTGCAGACCCACCCCTGTGGATAGCAAGCTACCCCTGCCTTTGCTCTTCAAGATCTAAATGAATGTCACCTCTTCCACAAAGTCTATCCTGATGGCAAGCTGGGTCGGTCACTGAACCTGGGTCAGACTCTTACCAGCTGGAGTGAGATTAGCATGGGGAATAGGGCCAAGGTGTGAGCCTCAGGTTACTGGGGACACAGAGGAAGTGGGAGGGAGGTGCTCCATGCAGCATCCAACCTGGCAAAAGCAGTCAGGGAAGGCTTCTTGTAGGAGGTCGCATCTCAGCCAAGCCCTCCAAGGTGAGAAGTTAGCCAAGAAAAAGGAGATTGATTGAGACGATGGGACTGGTGTCCCTTACTTCCTCCCCACAGTTCCACAGCTACTCCCGATGACCCATATGAGGTGACAAGAGCCCGAGAGTTGAACGAGCTACTGGGTCCCAAGGGCACAGACCAGGCTTTCGACTTTATTCTAGACCTGCACAACACCACAGCCAACACTGGAGTCTGCCTCATCTCTGACAGCTCCCAAAACTCCCTCAACTTGCACCTGTGCCACTACCTACAGGTAGTCAGTCCCTAGAGGCAGGAGAGGGAGGGCAGGGAGGGGGCAGAGTGACCAGTGCCACCTCTGCCTGTCCCCTGTCCCCAGGGGCCTGCCACCTGCAGGTACTCCGGACTCTCTGTGAACCTTCCAACCAAGGGAGAGAAGTGGGGCAGGGTGGATGACTCTGTGCTTCCTGTACACTGCTCTTCCCAGCCTCAGTGCCTCAGTTTCCCTCTCAAGAAGGCCTGGGTCCTGACTGGCCCTTCTCACCCCACAGCTTCAGAACCCGGGGCTTCCCTGCCGCCTCTTTGAGTACAATTCACCAGGGATGGAGACCTACAACTTGGAATCTGTGGCCAAGAAAGGAATCTGTGAGGGGGTTGTGGGGGAAGGAATCAGCAGGGAGAGGAAGGAAAGGGGCAGAAGGCGGAGTCAGGGCCTGGAGAGGTGGAGTTGGAAGGGGTGGGAAGACGCTGGGAGGGCGAAATCAGGACCCAGAAGGGCAGGACCTCCTCTAGGTGTCTGGGCCTGGGACACCTGCCTAACACCTCCTTTCCTGGTCCCCAGGTCTGGAGATGGGCCCCCAGCCTCAGGGCGTGCTGCGGGCCGACCTGTTCTCCCGGATGAGAGCTCTGGTGGCGTCCATTCTGGACTTCATCGAGCTCTACAACCAAGGTGGGGCCCCGTAGTAGCTTGCAGGGACACTGCGGTCTGAGGAGAGGGCTGGCTCCCGAAAACTGAGAAATGGACAGACGGTCATACCCAACCTCTACACAGGCATGGCCTTTCCCGCCTTTGAGATAGACATCTACAGGAACTTGGGCAAGGTGGACTTCCCACGCACCGCGGACGGTGACCTGGCTGGCACTGTGCACCCTCAGCTGCAGGTCAGTACTGTGGGGAGCATGTGGGGGGGTACTCTGAGAGTCAGACAGAGCCCCACTACCTTAGAATCCCTGGCTGGACCAGAGGCTGGTCCAGTCCATGCCTGCACCTGGAGCGCCACCTAGCGCCTGGCACTCAGAGCCCCGGCAATCTTCACACTCTTGGGGGTCCGCTCTTTGAAGAAGCAGAGGGGAGCGGACAGGACCCAAGTCACTTGATTGGAAGTGCAAATATGTGAGCAGCCCCGTGTCTGTGAGCTAACTTTCCACAAGGGGTCGCTGTTGAACAGGGTCTTATGCAGTCTTGCGGCCTTTTCCTGCAGCGGTCTTACTTAGTACTTTTGAGAGTATTTGACACCTGGTAGAGCATTCTAACTCAGGATTGCCCATATGCTTTGCAAATGCTATGTAACAACAGTATTTTTAGGGAGTTTACCTTAAAAAAATATATATAAGCATTCTGTATTTTGTCCAAGAGGGGACTGTACAGAAGCAATTCTGGTGAGAGGGTATTTCCTGATGATGTCATAGCCATCCTAATTTGCACAGTATGCTCCATGAAGTTCTTGTAGTTGATGACACATCTCTCAGAACTAACCTTGTCTTTAGTCAGTGCTCCTTGGCAAGCCTGGAGTTACTCCCTCTGGGGGGATGGGGTGCAGAGGTCATAGCCCCAGCAACCTTGGCCTTGGCTCTTCTCCTAGGACCACGACTTTGAGCCACTGAGGCCTGGTGAACCCATCTTCAAGCTGTTCAGTGGCGAGGACATACTGTATGAGGGGAACTCCATTGTGTACCCTGTGTTCGTTAATGAGGCCGCCTACTATGAGAAGCATGTGGCTTTCCTGAAATCTGAGAAGATCCGGGTTTCTGTGCCTGCCCTGCCAGAACTGACCGCCAGCTCCACCCTCGCCCCCTAACCCAAGTCATACCTGCCTGGTCTCAGTGTCCCTTTCTGAACAATCAGTCCTAAGGCACAGTTCCAAGCCCAGGGTCCACTGTCCTACCCTAGGCACCATGTCCCTTGACAGACAACCAATCTCATGATATAAATGCAATGTGCCTGGAGCCCACAGTTCCTGTTTTCTGCCCAGCATGGCCTCTCCTTGAATAGGGAGGTGGGTGGAGGAGAGGAGGGATGCCCACAGGACTATGCACGGACCTGCACATGTGAGCATAGCATGCTGAAGAGGAAAACTGGGGGAAGGGCCACCAGTGTAACCTTGGACCTGGGAACAGTGGTAGCAGTCTCCGTGCCCACATTTAGCCACACATCCTGGAAATAGAGAGAGATCCTCTATGTGGAGAAAGATCTGGAGAGGGACTTCCAGACCCCAGGAGGGATCCCCGTCCCTACAGATATGTGCCCATGTAAGCATTCACAGCTGTGCGTGTCCAGGTGTGTGCCTACCAAGTGTTCTTAGTGTATGGGTGTGTTCCCAAGAGTCCTGGGCCCGCAAATGTTCTTTTTAGGTGACTCAAGGGATTCAGGATGCAGAAGGAGTGTACCCAGGGCAACTGCCCAGCTGCTGGGCACTGGGGGGAGATGGCTTGGGTCGGGGCAGAAGGAAGCTTACCAGGAGCCAAAGTCGCTTTACCACCATTACCACCCTCTCTACCTCCTTCCACCCACCATCATCAGGGGGGTGAACATGAACTGAAATCTGAGAGGATCCGGTCTCTGTGCCTGCCAGGACTGACTTCTGGTTCCACCCTTGGCTCCTTAACCCTACTGCAAGGTCCTAGTGGTGTCCCCCAGTCCTCACCCAGGTGCCCTCCTGGGCAGGCCCAGCGTTGCAAACCACCCAGGAAAGGTCAGGATGCTGGGGCCCAGAGCTCTGTCCCCTGCTGCTTCACTCTGGCCTCTGCAGTCTGCCTGGCTCATTTGTCTCCCTGCGGCCATGACTGCCATGCTGCCTCCTGGTATTGAGCTGTGAGATGAGAAGGTGTGAAGGATATGGGCGCGCCAGGGACCAGCTGGCAGACAAGATGGATGAGAGGGCAGTGGGGGCCAGCAGGAGCCTGGGGCAGGAAAGCAGGCCAGTTAGGGAGGGGTGCGGGATGGCTTGCCTTGCTTAGTGTGTTCACGTGCCGGGCTGTGTCCCCTGTGTGGACAGACTACACACACACACAAAAGCTCCATCCACTGTCCTGACGAGAGTGGGCCTCTGGGTTCATGAGTGTGCTTGTAGGCATGTGAGTTAGCATGTCTTAGGATCATGTGTGTGTTTCCCATTACATACATCACAGGCAAGCACACACACATGACAAGACCCATCAGAAGCCCAGGCTGGCCCACTTCTGGAGGAGGAACTGCAGACTGGGAAGAACCCCCATGCCTCTCTGTCTCTCCTCCTTCCCACCCACAACACTGAATCCTGGGGCACACTTCGTTGGAGTTCCCTGGGAGATTCTGGCACCCTTAGACTTGTAGACAGCACCCTTCTTGCCTGGCTGAGAGTTCCAGAGCCACTGTCACTGCCTTTCACACAGTGGAGTATGGATCTGTGCAGGGTGGGATTCTCCCCGAATCCGTGTGTGTGTGTGTGTGTGTGTGTGTGTGTGTGCGCGCGCGGCGCGTGCGTGAGCGCATGTCTGTCCAGCTTCAGGCTGGAATCTGAGGCTGAGGGCATGGAATGAGTGTCAGGGAGAGGCAGGACATTCTAGCCTGAGTGCGCTACCCTCAGAGAAAAGCACCCCTCCAGCCATGGGTTTGGGTCCTGCCCGTTTGCCCCTGGCAGACACCATGGTTTCTATGACCCTAGTCTAGCACCAGACTCTAAGGAAGCCTGGGTATTCCCTCCCAGGGTGGGCTGAGGTGGCCTGGCCAGGTGAATTTCTGTGGGCCATTTAGTACAGGCCACTAGTCAAGGGGTGCCCTCAGCTAAGGAAGTGTGGGGCTTAGAGGAAGCCCCACCCCTGGACAGTGACTAGGCTTCCCTCAGGACAGATGGGGAAGCTTGGAGGAGGTGCCTGGCAAGGCTGGAGAGGACCAGTGGGTCGAGTGGAAGCACAACCTGCCTCAGTCTACCCTAATGAAGATGACAGGTGACCATCAGGTGAGGATATGACCCCTGCTATGCTGTTCTCAGCTAAGGCTGGATCACCCCAGACAAAGATGATTATTCACTGAAGCCAGGGAAACTGAGGTAATCAGGACTGGTGGGAGGATCTGAATATCTTTTTTTTTTTTTAACCTTTTAGAGCTCTATTGGGAGAGAGAGAGAGAGAGACAGAGACAGAGACAGAGACAGAGAGACAGAGAGAGACAGAGACAGAAAGAGAGACAGAAAGAGACCACGTGGAGGGAAGAGAGCGGAAAGAGAAAGGGCCTGAATATCTTACTACCCAATCTGGAGCGCTCCCGCCTCTCTTGTGTTTCCTGCTTGTCGCTTGCCCCATACAATACCAGTAGGCTGGGTCTTAGGCTAGGAGGGAGGGCATCACCTCTGCACTTAGCCTTCATCAGCTGCCTCCCCTTCAGCCCTTCCATCTAGCCAGATCCTGGCCCCCGTGGAAACCAGGCTGTCCTCAAGATGGCAGCCCACCCCCACCTGCACTGGGCCCATTGATCTGGAATAGCTGGGGGCTCTTAGCTGGAGAAGGGAGAGAGGGAGCTTTGCAACGTCACAACCTCCCCACCTGCCCCCTTCCACAGGCGCCTGCCCCTGGAGCTAAATCCAGCCAGTGGCCCAGCTCCAGACAGTACGATCAGAGGTGGTCTGGAGACGCTCCTCTCACCCCCAGACATCCCAGAGCCAGACTTTCTGAACATCCAGACCAGGTGCCAGCTCAGGAGGACAAGCCCTGGCCAGGGACGTGGTCAATCGAGGAGGGAAGGACAGTCCTGGAGCTGGGACTTGTACACGCTTGAGAGTGAAGTGTTGCTGAGCACAGAAGCCAACCCAGTGTCGCTGGCTACCCCTGCCTGGGTGAGGCTGCATCCCAGCCTGAGCTGAGATCCGCATGGCAGGTCGGTATGGTTCAGGCAGTAGAGGTGGCTTCATAAGTGCATGGGGTTCCAGGACTTGGGCAACTGGATGGGGGACTCCCTAAGCTATGGCCTCAGATCCAGCCAATCTTTCCCAAAGGTCTCCACCCCCTGCTGCAATCCCAGGATCTTTTTGTTTTGTTTGGTTTTTCGAGACAGGGTTTCTCTGTGTAGTTTTGCGCCTTTCCTGGATCTCACTCTGTAGACCAGGCTGGCCTGGAACTTACAGAGATCCACCTGGCTCTGCCTCCGAGTGCTGGATTAAAGGCGTGTGCCACCACAGCCCAGCTGATCCCAGGATCTTGTAACATGTCAGTATTCATGGGTCAGGGGTAGTCAGGGCTGTGGCAAAATCCTGGCCTCACATGCTCTGTTGGCAGTCCAGTAGTGGCACTGCCTACCTGGTGACATGTTAGACACCTCTAGCCACCTTTTTATTGTTTATAATTATCATATGTGCAGTTTCCTGCATATATATGCATGTAAGTGTACGTGGTAGGGGGGGCAGCCGGGGAACTCATGTGGGCGTCAGAGGACAGCTTCTGTGGAGCTGGTTCTCTCTTTCCAGCTTGGTTGGTTCTGGGAACAACACTCAGGTCATCTGGCTTCCGTGGCAATCATCTCACCTGCTGAGCTATCTCATCAACCCTCCCATCTCTCTTCATCTGTCTGTCCGGCAGTCTCCTTTGCTCAGGCTCACCTGGTAGCACTGTTGGGAATGGAGACCTGGCCTCCTGCCTCCTGGCCATCAGGGATTCTGTAGGTCCTCCTGTCCTCAGCCCCTGACTGGGATAGTGTTCACTGATTTTTGTTTCCGTATTGAACAGAGGTCTCACGTAGCTGAGGCTGACCTTGAATTCTGTGTATAACTGAGAGTACCTTCAGCTTCTGAGCATTGGGAGTGTGAGTGTGCACCCACCACATCTAGCTCAAAATAACCTTCTTTAAAATCCAGTACGGGCATTAAAAACAAGTCCCCCTACCTGCTAGGCAAGTGCTCAACTGCTGAGCTAGATCCCCAGCAAAACCTTTAAATTGTGGCCAGGATATATAATGTAAAATTTACTGTATTGACCATGTTTAAGCATACAGCATTAGGTATTAGGACATTCATGGCTGTGTATCGCTCACCACAGTCTCTTTGCTTCTTATAAAGCTGAAACTCTCATCCCCACTGAACTTTTCTCGTCCTTCTGGGTCCTGGCAACCACCACTGAACTTTGTGTTTCTAACTCTTTACCTTCTGTGAATAGAATTGTACAGTTTGGCCCTGTGCTTCTGGCTTATCTCACTGAGAATGTACACACACACTCACACACACACACACACACACACACACACACACACACACACAGCCTCAGAAAGTCCTTGCCTTTGCAGGGTGAATAGTAGCCATTGTGAGCTACATTTTATCACCTACTCATCTGTTAGTGGACACTCGATTGTGTCTGCCTTTTGGCTATTGCAAGCAATGCTGCCCAGAGGTGGGTGTGCAGACACCTTTGTGTGGGTTCCTGTTTTGGTGACGCCATGTTTAGTTTTGCAAGAAGCCTCTGATCTCCACAACAGCTGCGCCATTGTAAATCCCTACCAACCCTAGCATTCCAGTTTCCCCACAATTCCCCACACTTGTTAAATCCTGGCTTCTGTTCTTGTCCTAGCAGCCATCCTGACGGCTGGACCTGCTGTCTTACTGAGAATAGTAGCACTGTTGGTTTACTTGTAGGTTTTGAATCAGAGTCCTATCCATTCTGTTTGCTTGTTAATTTTCTTTTAATTGTTTTTCCTTTTTTTTTTTTTTTTTTTTTGAGACAGAATCTCACGTGGTCCAGGCTGGCCTCAAACTTACTATATAGCTAAGAAGAGCCTTGAACTTCTGATCCTCCTGCCTCTACCTCTCAAGTCCCAGCATTACAGGCATGTACTACCATGTTGCTGTGTTTTTAATGTGGTGCTGGGGATCAAATCTAGCGATTTGCACACACTAGGCAAGCAATCTACCAACTGAGTTGTGTCCCCAGCCTCTCGTCATTATTTTATGTTAATATTTATTTATTTTGTGTGTGTGCTGGTTAACTGTTAACTTCACGCAAACTAGACACATTTGTAAAGAGGGAATTCACCTGAGGAACTGCTCGAATCAGATTGTCCTGTGGGCATGTCTCTAGGGCATTTTTCTTGATTTAAGATTGATGTGGAGGATGCAGTCCACTGGTGTGTGGTGCCAGGTAGGGGTCCTGGGTCGAATAAGAAACCAAGATGAGGACCGGGCAGTGGTGGTGCACGCCTTTAATCCCAGCACTCAGGAGGTAGAGGCAGATGGACCTCTGAGTTCAAGGCCAGCCTGAGCTACAGAGTGAGTTCCAGGACAGCCAGGGATATACAGAGAGAAGCCTGTCTTGAAAAACAAAAACAAAAGAAAGAAAGAAAGAAAGAAAGAGAGAGAGAAGAGAGAGAGAGAGAGAGAGAGAGAGAGAAAGAAAGAAAGAAAGAAAGAAAGAAAGAAAGAAAGAAGGAAGGAAAGAAAGAAAGAAAGGAGGAAAGAAAGGAAGGAAGGAAGAAAGAAAGAAAAGAAAAAAGAAGAGAGAGAGAGAGAAAGAAGGAAAGAGAGAGAGAAAGTAAGCAAGCTGAAGGAACCCTGAGGAGAAAGCCACTGAGCAGTCAGTGCTCTCCCATGGCTTCAGTTCCTGCCTCCAAGCTTCTGCTGGAGTTCCGAGCCCGACTTGCCTCAATGATGAGCCAAATAACCCCTTTCCTCCCCAAGTTGCTGTCAGTCTTGGTGTTTACGACACTAACAGAAAGCAAACTATCACAGTGTGCGCGAACGGAGGTCAGAGGACAAATCAGTTTCTCCTTCTACCACACGGGGCCTGGGAATTGAACTCAGGTATTCGGGCTTAGCAGCAAGCTCCTTCACCTGCTGGGCCCATATCATAGCCCAAGTATCTTTTTTTAGCTGGGGATCGAACCCAGGTCCTTGTGCTTGCTAGGCAAGTGCTCTACCACTGAGCTAAATCCCCAACCCAAGTATCACTATTTTGACTGGAGAGTTTGGAAGCTTTTGGCCAAGGTTTGTATTGGAAATTGTGACAGAGACTGTCCAGAACATGGTGTGTGTGTGTGTGTGTGTGTGTGTGTGTGTGTGTGTGTGTAGTGGGGTGGGGGTGGGGTTGCACCGCCATGAACATCCTAATGCCATGAGTTGTATGCTTAAACATAGTTAACACTGTAAATTTTTTACATTATGTATACTCTAGCCACAATTTAAAGGTTTTGATGGGGATATAGCTCAGGTTTCAGGTCTAAGGAAGATCATTTAGATAATTCAGGTGGCCTGAGATCCCCTGTCAGCCCCTTTCCCCGTAAACAACATTAGGCAGCTGGGGTTCCACAGAGCTTTCTAAGCTCCTGTTGCCTTTCCTCACTTTTACACCATCTGTAAACACGTCACCTGTGGAGAGTCTCCTGTGTGTCACACTCAGCCCTCCACACCCAATGTGTGGGTCTGCCCTGTGAGACGGGGAAACTGGGGGTCCAACAGGTGAGACAACTCGTCCAAGGCCATGTAGCTCTTGTCTCTGCTCTCCAGAAACTTTTGGGGGAAAGACTTTAGATCAGGAACAGTGACTGTAATCCCAGCACTTGAAAAGATGAGGCAGGAGGATTCCTTCTAGCTCATGGCCAACCTTGGCTCCCGAATTCGACCAACACTCTCATCCAGATAGTTGTGGTGACACATGGTTGTAACCCTAGGCCTGGGAAGTGGAGGCAAGAGGCTCCAAAGTTCAAGGATATCTTCAGTTACATATTGAGTTTGAGGCCAGCCTCGGCTACATGAGACTGTGTCTCAGGAAAAAAAAAAAAAAAAAAAGACAAGTTCACTGTAACTGAATATGAGGTGATGTTTTATGACAAAACTGGGAACATGGCCAGGTGGTGGTGGCGCACACCTGTAATCCCAGTACTCAGGAGGCAGAGGCAGGCGGATTTCTGTGAGTTTGAGGCCAGCATGGGCTACAAAGTGAGTTCCAGGAAAAGGCGCAAAGCTACACAGAGAAACCCAGTTTCGAACAAAAAAAAAACAAAAACAAAAACAAAAAACCCTGGGAACAGAAGCCTGGCAGGCAGGGAGGCCTTCCAGAGGAAGAGGCGTGTGGATACTACCTGAAAGATGAGGCTGAATGGACAGTGAGTCAGGCCAGCAAGGTCAGGGCTCACAGATTCACCCTCTTTCCACAGTCTTCCTGTCTGCTGGCTTAGGGGTACTTGCTCCCCCAGAGACCTACACCCCTCCTGTGACCAGTGCCAGCTGGGAGCCCCGGCTGGGGATGTCATTTCCATCAGGTTCTTGCACCATACCCACAGAAGCCCAAGCCATGGTGGAGCCCACTGGGCAGGGCCCCAAGAACCCACGTGTGTCCAGTGTGATGGTACAGTTGGAGATGAAGCCACTGTGGGAAGAATTCAACCAGCTGGGCACGGAAATGATTGTCACCAAAGCGGGCAGGTATGGGCATGGACAGTGGGGGCTGGGCAGGGGGTGAGGGCCATGGCCAGGCTGAGCACCTCCCTCCCACAGGAGGATGTTCCCCACCTTCCAAGTGAAGATCTTGGGCATGGACACATTGGCTGACTACGCTCTGCTCATGGACTTCATCCCGCTGGATGACAAGAGATACAGGTCTGGGCCCCGGGGGGTGGGGGATGGTGCTGAGGACTGGAACTGGACCCCAAGGGTGGACAGGGTGATGTGGAGCCCTTCTGAGTTCATGCCCAGGAGGCCTAGCCTGGAGCAACAGCCTTTAGGCAGAAGGAAGCCCAGCATAGAGGGGATGGGCAAGCCTGAGGCAGGCACAGGCATGCACACATGCAGAATTAATTAAAAAATGAAGGATCGTCACCAGGCAGCCTGAGCATGCTGGGTCAGGGTCAGCCTCTTCACCATTCCCTTGGTCAGATTTGGCACTGAGCAGGATGGAGACAGCCCTTGACCTCTCACCATGCCCCCCAGGTATGCCTTCCACAGCTCTGCCTGGCTGGTGGCTGGCAAGGCCGACCCCGCCACACCTGGCAGAGTGCACTTCCATCCAGACTCGCCAGCCAAGGGCGCCCAGTGGATGCGTCAGATCGTGTCCTTCGACAAACTCAAGCTGACCAACAACCTGATGGATGACAACGGCCATGTGAGGCACAAGCCGCTAAGCCACTGGGGAGGGGCTGAGCCAGTCCAGCAGGGTGGCAGCCTGACTGGGACGAAGCCTGGAGCTAGAGCTGGCAGGGCTGACGTGGGATTCGAATGGGCATCTGAAGGAAGAAGAGGAGGAAGGTGCAAGAGGAGGCTGTTTGAAGCCTAGAGACAGCCTGAGCAGAGGTCCTGAGGCCAGAAAGTATGGAGTGAGTTGGGAGGCTGCCAGGAGAAGGGAAGACAAGAGAAGCAGTGGGTAGACTCTTACACAGGGCCAGGTGCTAAGGTGAGAACCCCGGCTCTTCCTCTCTGTGGAGGGAGCTACAGAGGGTTTAGAGCAGGTGGTGTGTCCTGCCCAGCTGCTGTGTGGAAACCAGGCAGGGCAAGATGGGGAGGTAGGGAGGCCAGTCAGGATATAGAGCTCAAAGATGACGGGGCTGGCTAACATGGGGATGGGTTGGAGAGGTAACCAGATTCTACGTAGTTCTGAAGGTAGAGTAGAGATGGGCCATGGGCAAGAAGGGGCAGAAGAATCATGGGCCCAGGGAGGGTGGCTGCACCAGCTGAACCCCTGCACTCACTCGGCTCCCACCCTCCTACAGATCATTCTCAACTCCATGCACCGTTACCAGCCCCGTTTCCATGTGGTCTTTGTGGACCCACGCAAGGACAGCGCCCGCTATCCCAGGAAAACTTCAATCCTTTGTTTTCACGGAGACCCAGTTCACAGCTGTGACAGCCTATCAGAACCACCGGGTGGGTCATACCAGAGCTCATGAAGACCAGCCCATCTCTGAGTGGTGGAGACTGAGGCTGGAGGTTCCTCCTGTCTCCTGGACATCTGCCTTCATGCTGGCTCTGGAGGTCCTAGGCCAAGGGGGTCTGGGTCCTGCTGACTGGGAGTTCCTAGGGGACAGAGTGGCTAAGTGTGGGCTCTTTGGGGCCCAACGGCTGGAGGCCAGCCCATAACTATACTTTCTCTCTGTAGATCACACAGCTGAAAATTGCCAGCAACCCCTTTGCCAAAGGCTTCAGAGAGAGTGATGCGGACCCATGGTACTAAGTTACTCCTGCTTTCTTGCTCTAAGCCCAGCCCTGCCTCCAGGTTCCACCCAAGCAGCTCCAAAGGCCTTCGCTCCTGACTTGTTTTATGGTTATGTCCTCTGGCTTGCCTATCTGACTCTGACCATAATGTCTGGGGTGGGGGTTCCCCTTGGCCTCCTACCTGATTCCTATTTGCCCTGTCTTCAGGCCTGTGTCCCCAAGGCCACTGCTCAGCATCTCGGCCCGCACGCGTAGCAGTCTCGGTCCTTGCCTGCTTACGGGTTCTGCAGAACGAGAGAAAGGTGAGAACCCGAACACAATGCCAGGGACACGCAGGCCTCCAGGAAGGGGCTCCACCGTGATCAGCAATATCCCCACCTAGGCAGAAAGGCCCAGGGAAGAGAGAGCAGGGCAGGGGCATGGTATAG
>NW_023412656.1:0-9001 GCF_903995425.1 Onychomys torridus
TCAAGCCCAGCTTGAGGAATACAGAGAGTCCCTGCGTCTGGGTGTGCTGGTACATGCCTGTAATTCCAGCCCTTGGGAGTGGAGTCAGATCAGAGTTCAAGATCAGCCTGAACTACCTGAGGGAAGGGAGAAGGAAGTGGGCGGTAGACTGACGGAGAGGCCGGTCAATAGAGGAGGTTGTCAACCACCCTCCGTGCTGTTGGAACAGGAGCAGTCCTAGGTACAGATCCAGACAGCCTTGTCACCTAAGAGTGGATAGGAGACCAGAGAGGTTAAGGAGTGTGCTCTACTGCACAGTAAGTCGCAAGGCAGAATGCTCTAGAGAACGCAGCACAGCAGTGAAGCGCAGGGGCAAAGAGCAGAGACCTGACCTTGCCTTTGCAGTCGGCCTACTGTGTGACCCAGGGCAGTCTCCCAGCTCTCAAATCCCCAGTCTGCCTACTGTGTGGCCCAGGGCAGTTTCCCAGCTGTCAATTATGAAGTCTGCCTACTGTGTGGCCCAGGGCAGTTTCCCAGCTGTCAATTATGAAGTCTGCCTACTGTGTGGCCCAGGGTATTTTTTCAGCTCTCAAAAATTGGGTTGTGGTGAGGATGAGACTGGGATAAAGTTTTCAAAGGGCTTGCCAGGGAGGTGGGATAAGAAAGGGCTTGCAGGCCTGGCTGTCGATCAGCACTGGGCACCAGGACTTGCTAGTGGCTGACTGGGGTCCTCCTGGGTATAAGCCGGGAAAGAGGAACAAGGGTCTGGGGCACCTGACTTCAGGAGAGGAAGGGAATTTTCTGAACAGCTCCAAATTTCTACCCATGTCCTGACTTCTCCTTTGAAAGAATTTCAATCCCAGCACTAGGGAGGCAGAGGCAGGTGGATTTCTGTGAGTTTCAGGCCAGCCAGAGGTATACAACAGAGAGACCCTGTCTCAAAAAACGAAACAAGAAGGCACGTACACTTTTAAAGCCTTACTGGAGCTTACTGCAATGTCTATGGAAAATTTGACTTGATCTCTCAAATTTGCTGGTCAAAACCCAGCCTTGAACAAAACATCACACAAACTGGGGGCTACTGGGGAGGGGAGGCTAAGTGGCTAAGATGTTATTACCACTTCTTGAGGCTGGGGCGTGGCTGCATGGGATTCGATTTTCATCATTTGATTGGCTTTTACATAGTTTTCCTGTGGCAGAAGCTCCAAGGCAGGGGGCCTCCCAGGTCAGCTGGCCTGCGACCTCAGCTGCCTCTTCCACATTCGTCCCGTTCTACCCCCTCTCAAAGCTTTCACTTTGTCACCGTGAGCTGACTGAGTTCTCACTTGATGTGGCATTTGGGCTTAGAGTGTGACATGAGGACATTTCAGGATCACATGTGGTGTCTACTGTTCTCAGCAGTTCCTGGTTCTTTCTGTTTTGATTTGATTTTTATCCCCTGAGACAGAGTTTCTCTGTGTAGCTTTGGTGCCTGTCCTGGATCTCGCTCTGTAGACCAGGCTGGCCTCGAACTCACAGAGATCCACCTGCCTCTGCCTCCCGAGTGCTGGGATCAAAGGTGTGCACCATCACTGCCCAGCGACTAGTCATTTCTTAATGAGTATAACTTTAAATTTTCAGACACAGATGTCCAAAAGTCAGAACACCACATCAATATTAAAGAAATCATACAAATCCTGTATGTGTGTTTGATGCGTGTGTGTGTGTGTGTGTGTGTGTGTGTGCCCCATGAATAAAACAGAAAATCTAGGACCGCTTTTGGGGATCCTGTGGACAGTCAACAAGGTAGGTATGTGAAGAAGCTGCTATGAAATGCCTGTCTGAGGGAGGCCCGCCATGGTGAAGAAATGGGCCCAGCTACTGTATTTTCTTTGTGGTTCTTTTTTATTACTGGCCAGGCTAGAAACAGCTGTGTGTGGGCAGAGCCAGGCAAGAAACAGGAGGAAAGTTAACACCTCCCCAGCTCCGGCCTCAGCCTCCCCACAGCGCCCAGCTCCTTCCTCTCTCCCTCACCACAGCCACGGAGAAGCCAGGCCTCCACCCGTCCGTCTGTCTTCACAGGTTCAACTCTGGAGGTCTGGCAGTTTTGAAGCCCACAAGATTCTGTAGGGCCCACTCTGCAAGCCTCTTACTTCCGCTTTTCTCTCTCTCTCTCTCTTTATTCAGGGGGAGGAAGACGTGTGTGTGTGTGTGTGTGTGTGTGTGTGTGTGTGTGTGTGTGGTGTGCACGTGTGGATGCATGTGAGAGAGAGGGTGGTTGAGGTAGCCATGATTACTTTCTGTCTTATGTATCTTTTATTACATTTACACATGTGGGGGTGGGGGTGCAGGGAACACAAGCATGACTCAGAGCACCTGTGGAGAAGAAAAAGACATCTTTCGGGAGTTGATTCTTTCCTTCCATTCTGTGACTCCCAGGGATCAAATTCAGGTCGTCGGGGTTGGCTGCAAGTACCTTTACCTGCTAAGACATCTTTCTAGCCTTCTTTACCTATGTTCTGAGGCAGGGTCTCTCCCTCGAACTCAGAGCTCAGGGGTCTTACTAGTCTAGCTAGTAAGCTTGCCCCAGGAATCACATCTCCACCTCCCAAGGCCTGGGACTGCAGGCGGACAGCTGTGCTCATCCGGGTATTTACATGGGTATAGGGGATCTGAAGTCAGGTCCTCATGTGTATGCGGCGGCAGGTGGCTTACCACTTATCCAGTTCCTCGTTCTTCTTTATAAATCCCAGATCCAACCTCAACGGCCAGCAAGTTATTGTAAACAAGAGGAAAACAAAGAGGGTGCAGGTGGTAGCCCACGCCTGTAACCCCAGCACGCGGGAGGGCGAGGCAGGGGGAGAAATGAATTTAAGGCACTCAGGACTATTTCAGGAGTTCCAGACCGACATGGGGACATAGAGACCCTGCATAGTGGGAGGGCAGAAGAAGAAGTCTATTTCTGTGGACAAACGTGCTTTATGAGGCAGAAGAAGGCACCTGGATATTATTGTTCCACTTGACAGAGAAGTTAGGAGCCCACGGTCACAGATGGAGGGGTTCATGGCTGAATCCTTCCACCAGAAGGTTGAAGCAAGACACGTGGTTTACCTCGAGAGGGGAAAGAGGCCAGACAGGAAAAGGAGAACGAGGTGGAAGAGGAAAGAAATCGGAGGGTGGATGTGTCTAGAGCGTGGGCGCAGAGCCACAGCAGAACAGGAAAAGTGACAGACAGGGTGTAGAGCAGAGGGGTGGAGCCGACTGACTAGGTGATCGAACCCAGTAAGTAAGGGCCAACAGAGGCACCGTTGGTTCTAGAGAATGCGGCTGAGAGGCAGGTAGGTCACAAAACCCATTTCTGGGGAACAGGTGTGTGGGACGAGGGAAGCAGAGAACAGAAATAGCTGAGTTTGCTGTCTCTCGTGGAGTCAGATCTCGGAGCCCAAAGTCCCCGTGGCAAACTCAGCCTCTGCTGACTGCGGCCTTTGCCCCAAAGCCTCCTCCCCACCTTGTGTGTTTAGGCAGCCGTTTTGCATTTTTAGAACAGTTTTTAACTTGTAGGCTGTACCTGCCGAACCAGAATGTCTGGCCAAGCCCTGTTATGTAATATCCCCAGGCCTCTGAGTGCCAAGGGCTGCCGCAACGCTGGTCCAAGGTGTGGGCTGCGGGTAAGGGGTAGCCAAGGAGGGCAGAGGTAAAGGGAGTGAGTTCCCTGCCCTCCTGGAAGCACCAGAGCCCATCTCTGAGGGGCATGAGAGAGACAGGCTGGGTTTACTTCCTCCATCCAGAAGCCCTTAGAGTTATCCATTCCTGCTCAGGTTTGGGGATTCCTGGAGGATTTGGGCCAGATCTGGGAAAGAGGCGCATCATGCAGGATGCGCAAAACAAGGGTTCATTCCCCTGCAGGTGTGAAGTTTCCCCCTGTGCCTCTACTTAATGATTAAAGCAGATGAACTTCTGCCCTAAGGGAGCACATGACTTCTAGAAGACCCTGTCCAGCCTATGATTCATGGTGTGCCGGGAAGGTCTCAGACCAAGACCCAGTGGGCCTAGCGTCTAAGTGCTTATTTGGAACGAGACCAAACCTCACAATGGGTTTGCAGAATTAAGATGACGAGGAGAGCTTATCAAAGTCCAGTTGGCCCCAAGGCAGGCCCGGGCAGAGGAGAGGAGGAGAGGGGCCCAATCCTGGGAAAGTGAAAATTTATTACAGAATTAGCCTGGAGCTTGCAGAAGCCCAGCAGAAGGCATGCAAGCTGATGCTGGCAGGAACGGTGGGGAACAGAGATCCTATCTCCTCTATGAAAATGAAGATGGAGAAGGGGCTCATTCGCCCTGTGGTCATGTACAGAGGAGAGGGCCGAGACTGAGGGGTTGTGGCAAGGACTTAGTTCAAGGTCTTAAGGTCTTCATGAACTTCAGAAGGGTGAGGACAGGTCTGGCTCTGGAGGAGGCTGCTGGAGTAAGTCCAAAGGAAGATTTGAGATGCCCTTGGAGGGCTCTGAGGCTGCGCCTTGGCTGCAGACACAGAGACAGCACCTCAGTGGCATGCAGAGGAACAGCACATGGCGCGGAGGTGGATCTCCTTCCTGGACCCAAAGTGGCAGCCGCGTCTCCCCCTCACCTTGCTTCCCAGGCCCCCAAGATAACTGCACAGTTCTGTCTGCTGGCCAAGCACCCAACTGTCCACAGGAATCAGTCAGTGGAGTGCTTCTCCTCACAATCACAATTGGTCCTCCTGCCCACCCATTTACCCTGACCCATCTTACAGATGCCCTTGTTGGGACCACAGAGTTACCTCCCAGTTACCTCTTGTCAATCTGTCTCTCTCTCCCTACACCAGATCCGCTCCTGGAATCCACCTGGACATCTGCCATAGCTTCTCACGGTGTCCTCCACCTCTGCCCTTCCACTTAGCAACTAAAGAGAACTCAAACACAAGCCCAGTCCCATCCTGTCCCCAACCTGTGACCTCTCCTTCTTAGGTCTGAAAGTCCCTCAGACGCTGGCTTTCTCTTCATCTCTCATCCCCACCCACTTCTCCAGGCTCCAGACATGCTGTTCTCAGAACCCACTGAGTCTTTCCAGACGCTAGTCTCTGTGACACTTGGGCTCTGGTTGAGAACTTCCCACCAGTAAGCTCCTCCGGGTCTCTACTCATCTTTCAGGCCAGCCTAGACTACAGAGCAAGACCGTGGCCTCAAAACAGAAAAGAAAATGTTTTTCAACCCAAAGTCTCTTCCCACAGTTGCCTGTTTCCTTACTTTCTAAAACTAACATTTTTTTCCCTGTGGTAAAATATACACATAAGATTTACTATTGTAGTTTTTAAAAAAGTTTTTCAACCCGGGGGTGAGGGGGTGGGGGGTGGGTGTCACACATCTTTAATTCCAGCACTTGGGAGATAGAGGCAGGTGGATCTCTGAGTTCAAGGCCACCCTGGTCTACAGAGTGAGTTCCAGGACAGCCAGGGCTACACAGTGAAACCCTGTCTCCAAAAAAAAAAAAAAAAAAAGGTTTTCCATGGGCCTGGAGAAATGGTTCAGTGGTTGAGAGCACTGACTGCTTTTAGAGGACCTGGGTTCGGTTCCCAGCACCCACATGGCAGCTCACAACCATCTGTAACTCTGGGTCCAGAGAATCTGACACCATCTTCTTTCTAGCCTTTGAAGCATCAGGCACACACATGGCCCATCCACATACATGCAAGCAACACACTGATACACATAAAATAAAAATAAATAAATCTAAAATTTTCAGTTACATTTTATTTGCTCTGTGTGTGTGTGTATGTGCACGCGCATGCACATGTAGAGGTCAGAGGACAACGTGTGGGAGTTGGTTCTTTCTTTCCATCATGTGAGTCCTGGGATCTAACTCAGGTCTTCAGCCTTGGCAGCAAGTGCCTTTACCCACTGGTCCATCTCACTGGTTCCCACAAGGCAACTTTTAATTCCGTTTAATTGCTCTTGCTGGCCTCTACATTGCAAGCTCCTCCTCCTTCTTTGTCTTCTTCTCCTCCTCCTCTTTCTCCTTCTCTTCCTTCTTCTTTTTGGTATTGTTAGGGTCTCACACATGTTAAACAAACTCGCTACCTCTGAACCCTAGTCCTATCCCAGCCCTAGTCTAACATTTTTTTAAATGATATATACGATTCCATAGCGGTAAGTCCATTCATAATGATACATGGTCACTCATCCCTATTTCCAAAACTTTTGAAATCCTCCCCCCTTCCTGCTAACCTCTATTCTGTTTTCATCCTCCCTGGATTTGCCTATGTGACCTATACTAGTGAAATCATAACAATATTCATCCTTTGTGCCTAGATTGTTTTTCTGAGCACAGTTTCAAAGGTCACACACATTGCAGCATGTACCAGAATTGCGTTTATGATAGCTTAATGCTATTCCGTCCTCTGCAGCATTTTGACTTGTTTCTACCTTTTGGTTATTCTAAGCAGTGTTACTGCAGTCATGACTGTTTCCAAACCTCTTCCTCTGAGGACAGATGCTTGCTACCCTTCTCAGGCAGAAGGTGGCATGCAGAAGGTGGCATGCATGTCTTCTCGTGTGCAGCTGTGACAGCCAGTACTCAGCTCTCGTCAGCACGCGTGCTTGAACAGCCCTCCTGCCCATTGTAGGCGGCTGGGTTGTCTGTGGCTTTTGAATGACAATGAGGCACATGGCTGAAATGACTGTATTATGTAAGAAAGAGAAGCTGGGGGAAGAGAAGCCGGCAGGACAGGACAGGGTAGGGGTTTGAGAGGTTTAGGGTAGGGGGCAGAGCTAAGAGGCCTTGAGCTGAGTCAGGACTCTGTAGTAGGCCAGCATCTGCTTTGATATGTGAGTTAGCACCTCAGTTAGCCATTTGCCCTGGCTCACCTGTCCCAGTCTCTTGGGACTTCTTCCAGGGTTGTACCCTCTACTTCCGTGTGGGATGGCTCACAAGACGTGTTTAGACAGCCACTAGTGAGGACTTGAGACAGGTAACACAACAGTGAACCCAGCTGGGGATCCTGCCCTGCTACGCCTCTGAACTGTCACAAGCACCCCTCCGATCAATCTCATGACAGTCTGGAGCATCGAGCGCAGATTCCTGCTTCCCGCATGCATGAGGTAACGATTGTTCAGGGGCTGTGGCCGTGGCCGAGTGTGCTTACCCAATGTGCCCGCTAGTCTTCTCATGTTAACTTGACACACAGGGAGCCTCAACTGAGAAAATACCTCCACGAGATCCGGCTGCACGGCGTTTTCTTAAGTGATGGAGCAGCAAGCCAGTAAGCAGCACCCCTCCGTGACATCTGCATCAGCTTCTGCCTCCTGGTTCCTTCCCTGTTTCAGTTCCTGTCCTGACTTCTTTCATTGATGGACTACAAGGTGGACCTCTAAGAGAAATAAACCCTTTCCTCTCCAACTTGCCTTTTTTTTTTTTAAATACGTTTTTTGTTTTTTGTTTGTTTGTTTGTTTGTTTTGTTTTTCGAGACAGGATTTTTCTATAGCTTTGGAATCTGTCCTGGACTAGCTCTGTAGACCAGGCTGGTCTCGAACTCACAGAGATCCGCCTGCCTCTGCCTCCCGAGTGCTGGGATTACAGGCGTGCGCCACCACCACACAGCCCAACTTGCTTTTTGGTCATGGTGTTTCATCACAATAATAGAAACCATAATGAAGACACCCAGCATGCCCAAGGACCCAGCTTACATCCTACATACAGCAAGAAAGCAACAATGAAGTTGCTCTAAGCCTTCACTTTGGGGATGATATATTGTACAGCAACAATTTACATGTCTCTTCCATGGGTCTCGGAGCTCTTTGGATACCGTGACTTATTCTCCAAATCTGCTGAGGCAGCTCATGTGGACCAGGAAAGACTCTGATGGGGTTTGAGAAAGTTTTTAAAAGGGAGGCTCGGGGCATGGCATGGTGGTGGATGCTTTTAATTCCAGCACTGAGGAGGCAGAGGCAGATGGATCTCTGTGAGGGAAAAACAGTATCCAACACCTAAGTGTGAGTGTGAAGCATTTTGTAAAAAAGATCTCCAAAGGGTTCCTCCTAGCCTGGGGTGTCACTCAGTGGTGGAGTGCTTGCCTAGCATGTGGGAGGCCCTGGGCTCAATCTGGAGCACAGATGGATAGAAGGTAGGTAGATAGATAGATAGATAGATAGATAGATAGATAGATAGATAGATAGATAGATGAGAGATGAGAGAGAGAGAGATATGACTGATAAACAGAGTAGGCCAAGCATTGTGACACACACCTGGAATCTGAGCTCCTGGGAGGCTAAGGCAGAGGAATTGCTAGTTCAAGGCAAGCCCAGGATTTATGTCAAGGCACTGTTTCAAAAAAATGAATAAAAGGAACAATGTACTCTCACACACTCATTTTTCCCCACAGGAAGCAATAATGTGCTCTATCAAAATGGCATCATTAACCAAGAGAAGAAATAGGACCCAGGCACCAAGAGCCAATAAAATGTAGAGCATTTTGAAGCTGGAACAGATGGAAAAGGCCATCTCAGGAAGCCACTGTGGCTGGGGCCTGGTAAGCACCAGCCTAGACCAAAGCAAACTGAAAGATTCAGGGACAATGTGTTCAGGAAGAACCTGGGGACTTAAATATTTTGACTGTGGTTATACAAATGGAAGAGTGATTGGGCTTGAATTAGTAACAGACATCAGAATGCTAATAAACAACAAAAGCAAGACAGGTTTTGTTTTTGTTTTTGTTTGTTTGTTGTTGTTTTGTCGGAGCTGAGGACTGAACTCAGGGCCTTGCGCTTGCTAAGCAAGCACTCTACCATTGAGCCAAATCCCTTACCCCGCACCCTGCAAGACATTTATTAACTATAGGAAAACCAAAAACATTGTATAGGAAAAAGTAAAAAAGTCATTCATTCTGGGATACTCTACAATGGTTCTAAACCTTCCTAATGCTGCGACACTTTAATACAGTTCCTCAAGTTGTGGTGACCCCCCCACACACCATAAAATTATTTTGTTATATATACAGTTACTTCATAACTGTAATTTTGGCTACTCTTT
>NW_023412657.1:0-20347 GCF_903995425.1 Onychomys torridus
AAATTGATAGCCACATCCTTGAATGTCAATGGACTCTGAGGTGAAAATTAAATTTTCCTTTGTTATAGTGGTTTGAGTCTTTATTTGCCCCAGAAAAAGAATATTTAACTAAAGAACTCTCTGTTATCAGTAATGAATCTGCAATTTTTAAATGTTATATATTAAAAGGGAATGTGTTGTGACTTTCATGAGATCAAAGTGCCCAGGATCTAAACATATCATGAAATATGTTTCTTTTATCCATGATAAATAATGACTGAAATTGTCCTCAGTAGGATTTCAGTTTTAATATTTGTCTTTAATATCATAAAATTTTTAAATATTTCAGATCATGAACTCATGTAGAAAAGTCATACTGGAAAATAAAAGAGGCAAGAAAGAGTGGAAAGCAGGATGTAGAATAGAAATGACAGTTATAATAAAAAATTTATATTAAAATATAAAAAATCACAAAAATATAGTTTTCCCAGAATGAGTGACTATAGTGAAAGTTGAGAGCTCTGCAGATGAAGCATTTATGTGTAGAATGTCATCAACCTGTCCCGTCATTGTGCCTACATTTACCTGAGAACAAGCCATCTGTCCTTCCCCTTTCTTATGGATTCTGTCAAGAAGTTTATTTGACAGTTACAGCTATCTGAAGCTATTCTGTGTGCAAAGACAGCAGAACCTGCATTCCATGCTACCACACTCAGAGACCCCAATTACTGGCTTTTGCCACAGCAGAGGTGCAGAAAACTTGAATTTTTACTGACAGGTCAAAACTTAGTTTTTTCTTTCCTGCTTTGGGTGAGACCATTATTCCTTCAGATCATGAAAATCTCTCAAACCTGGGTATGTGGCTTCTGCTATATATTCTCCCACTTTATACTATACACATACATTTCAAATTGAGTCTAAACACAGCAGTAAAAAGGTGTAGTTACCCTTCTTCTCATTCAAGTTCCCTGAGATTGTTAATTGAAAAATAACTGGCAGCTGTATTGGAAACAGCACATAGAATCTGACGCATAGCCACAGCCAGAAGTATTTCTCACACTGGGTAAGTAATATATTTGTCTACAGGCCCAGCAGGAAACTGATACCACACCAGTGTCTCCAGTGAAGCATTCCCTTTAATTTCTATGATCCATCCTTAAATTCCACCATTTTACAGTTTTGCAGTGAGACAAGTGATTAGATTCTCTCTTAAATACATTTTAAACGGTGAAAAAGTTTCTTTTGGATTCACTTGAAAATGGTGTATCTAAATAATGGCATCCCAGCACCCAGTTTAATACTTTTGATTGTTAATGAAGGCACTTCATCTCCAACAACCTAAATTTTCTTTGTTGAGACTTTTTGACTATTTGTGAAATCAACATGAATATAAGTACACTTTGCCTAAAAGTTCTTCATTAGTTTGTTATTTAAAAAAAATGTACTTTATAACCATAGTATGTAGAATTGCACCAGCTCCCAAAAAAGTGATTATAAGCAGATGTCAGAACAACTAAGGGGCATTGCAAGGTCATGGTAAGGGTAGTAGGTAGGAGAGAAATGATGGAATAGACTCTTTGAATCAATTCACAAAATAAGAACAGAAAACAGGAGAAAAGCTGCCTCATAGGATAATTTAATATGAACTTATGTCTGGCAATTTCCATTTGGAAGTTCATATTTAATTTAAACACTTCATCTTAGTATAAAACACAGTATATTTTCATAGCAATACTGCATTAAACATTATGTATTGACAAAAAGACATTCCATTCTCTTTCACAGTGCCTCTTTCTCAGAACAGTCTATAATAAACAAATAGGTACTTGAGTATCTATTTGAAAGAAGCCATCATGGAATATATCTTCTTTCTCATTCATATGAGATGAATCAATACCATTTTCAGTAGGACATGGGTATGCATATATATTTATATATCAAATGAATATACTATGTATTAATGCAGAGAATATATTTTGAAAACATAAAATGAGAAAACAGTGGAAAATCAGCACACACTCATGTGACATGCATTCAAAAAATTTACCTTGACAACTGCATCAGAAATAGAAAAAAATCTTTTAAAAACTGTGAGGTAATGTAAATATTTGGGATCACCAAAAAAGAAGCTTTTGTAGGAGAACAGGCAAGAAATCTCACCTCCACACATGCAATTACCTGAGAAAAAGCCATTTTTCTTTTCCCTTCTGTCTGGATCCTCTCAGGAAACTTTATCACAAAGTTTCACCTTCCTGATAATATATTGGATTTCTAAGAGAAAAAAAAAAGCCGTGTATACCTTCTCCTACACTAAGAGACTGGAAGGAGGATCAAAAAGCTCACTCTTTGTACTTTACTGGAACAGAGAAATAGAACAACATGAGCTCCCAGAGGCAGACAAAATTTCCACGCATTCAGGTACGTAGAAGGTTAGGCCAGCATGAATGAATTTAGTTTAGACTTGGCAACATGGTGAAATTGACTTGCTAGAGCTAGCAGAATCAGGTGGGCATTTTAAATTGAGGCTTAGCACAGCTGACATTGAGAAGCATTGAAGACACTCACATTGTCTTTCTATGAGGTGGTTGATTAAAGCTGATTAAAATGAGGCTTCCATAGAGGATAACACACAGTATCTGTGGGGAATCTCAGATGAAAGTAATTCTTCAACTGGGTAAAAAAATCTAGTTACTTGTGTCCAAGAAGCATGAAGGCAATGTATTCCCCTGTAAAGTCTCCAATGACTTTTCCCATTGGTTACCATAATACAATTTATAATATTAAGATTCTGCAACTTTGCCATAAGAACCATGATTAAAACTTTTCACAAAGTTATTTTCACAATAACATCAATTCACCTAGGATCACTGTTAAGTAATTATGGGTGGAAAATGAGGAGATGGGTGCTGGTGGTGCATGCCTTTAATCCCAGGATTCAGGAGGCAGAGGCTAGTGAATCCCTATATGTTCAAGGACAGCCTGGTCCACAAAGTGAGTTCCAGGACAGGGGCCAAAAATCAACACAGAGAAACCCTGTATTGAAAAATCAAAAAAGAAAGAAAGAAAGAAAAAAGGAAAGCAAGAAAAATCACAAGAAACAAGTGGTACTTTTAAAGTATGTGAGTTCCTTAGAACCCTCTAATACCTTAAGATTTTAGTGAAAAACACTGAATTCCATCTTTTAATAACAATTTTTGGCAATTTTAACATATATTGATGGTTAAAAAATGCCCTCCTACATATGGCTGATTTGCAAAACAGGACTTTATTAATTTAAGTATAAGAGGAATTCATGGAACACTTCATGGAAGAGACATTGACTACATAGTAATCTGCACACATACTCCGTTTATCTTTGATTTCTACATAGTTGCATATTAATTACTCAAACACCCCATTAATATTTGGAATTAAGTTAGACAAAATTGTGTTGTTTTTTATTTGTCTGTTTCTTGCACTAATATAAGGCATTTCCTAGAATCAGGGCTATATGATGTGTATCTCATTTTGCAGAAATGAAGAATGCACAGTAACTCCATAGTGCTGTTTAAATTTCCATATTCAATTTTCAGTTCCTACAACCTATGCATATTTTTTCAACTGAATTCTAATGAACACCAATTCCTCTCATTAGAAGGAAAGTCATAATTTTATAAGTCCCAAGCAGGAGTAAAGAGAAACTGCTCCTAAACTGAAGAAGATACAATGACTTTCTTTGAATACAAAATTCTGTAGCAAAACTAAATCCTTTATAAATGAATAACCCTCTCACCACCATCCAGACATGAATGTCAACACTCTGCAGAAAGAACACAGATTGGAACCATGAGTAAGAATAAGAAAATAAAACTCAGGGTAGAATTAAATACAATCAGTTTAGAGAAATAGACAGAAGCATAATGATGACAAATAATACAAACCATGTGCTTCTCCTTACTCACGGTGAGCATAACAAAATTACTATGATAATTTGCCTGTGTTTTCTCAGTAATATATTTGGTAACTTCATGCAGACTAATAGCGTCCAACAAGATAAATCTGGTATATGAATTACATGGAAATTAGATGCATGGTGTCATCTAGTCTCTGAGCATACTGTATCAATTCAACACCTGCAGAGAGAACATGACACTCACTGAGATTAGGAGAGGAATCTGCCTGGACAGTCAAAAGATATCTTTTTAACCATGCTTTTACCACTAGATTCTATAATAAAGATTTTTATTTTAAGATCAAGAAGAACACATGTCTGGCACAATTTTACTGGCTGTGTTTTCCTGAAACAGACACATTACCATTCATGGATGTAATTCAGGGAAACACTCTGAGAGCATGACAAACATATGCTCCTCTAGGCTTTAGTTAAATGCAGTCTTTTTATACTAATTAACTGGGATCTCCACATTGATCAGACTGCAATTAGAAGTCATTTCTAATACATGAATTTTCTATTCATCATAAATTCTTCCTCCCTTATCCCTTTCAGTTTCTTTTTATTGATGGCTCCAAATATTACTTCTCTGAGGAAAGGGAAAAAAAGTCATCTGAATTTGATTTCAGTACATTGGAAACAAAAAAACTTAGTGTACTATACTGGAAATTTTAATTAAAAAAAGAACAATATTCCTGTGTGCCTACATGTAAATAAGATTGCCCATGATTAAAATTAGAAACATGGTAAAGCAGGTATGCAGTGAGCAGTCGTACATTATTCAAGCATGTAATTCAGTGTAGAAACCTACCAGTTTCTTGTATGTTAGTATTTAATTACTACACTTAATAGATACAATTAAGAGAAAACCAAGTATGGTTGACATAACTTGTTCCACAATGGTACTTCTCCTTAATATGTGAGAAAGCATTTCGTTATTTAAAACCAATGTTTACTAAACACAGAGATAACTCCCTTCACACTGCAGCAAGGTGCTACAACACAGAAACACACATGCCACACAAACCTGTGTATAAGCAACATCAATAAAACTGAAGCCCTATACACTATTCTGTACTCTTGAATTATTGTACTTATGGAGCCTTCTGCTTACTTGCATAGTTGTGATTTATAATATCTGTTATCTTGTGAAAAATCATCCATTTTTATTCTTGACTTTGAAGATGACTTCCAATCTTGATCATACCCAATTAACAATGAAACCATTAGAAACAGAGAGGACAGCATAAGTTATGAAAAGTCAGTTGATCATGATCAGTAAAAAAGTCTAATAAAGTTCACAGGATCCATACTCATAGGAGAACTGGCATTGCATGAGAGAAACCACACAACACACACTGGACCCTAAATTAACTGCTTGATGATATCACAGCTGTTTAGAGGAAAAAGAATTCTGTGCATAAATAAGCTAACCAAAATATTAATAATCAGAGCAGAATGATCATATATTTTATGAACATTGAGATAAATTTGAGGGACACAAAATAGAAAATTATAAAATGGAATAGACACAAGTGAGGGAGGCAATAGTATAACCAGAGAGAACTATTATCCAGTAAATGATGGAAGTTGATACAGAGATCCTCGGCCAGGTCCCAGATGGAGCTCCAGGAGTACAAATGTCAAGGAAGAGGAGGAATTGTATGAACGAGAATTATTGAGACCATGATTGGAAAAAGCACAGGGACAAATAGCCAAGCTAATGGAAACACATGAATTATGAATCAAAAGCTGTGGCCTTTTGGATTAGTGAGAAAATTGAATTTCTTTAACTGTTTGGGAGACACCCAGGCAGTGGGACCTGGACCTGTCCTTAGTACATGAGCTGGCTTTTTGGAACCTGGGGCTTATGCGGGGACACTTTGCTCAGCCTGGAAGGAGGGGTCTGGACTTTCCTGTACTGAATCTACCAGGTTGAGCTGAATCACCAGGAGAGTCTTTGCGCTGGAGGAGATGGGAATGGGGAGAGAGGC
The DNA here is from genome assembly GCF_903995425.1 of Onychomys torridus. Taxonomy (NCBI): domain Eukaryota; kingdom Metazoa; phylum Chordata; class Mammalia; order Rodentia; family Cricetidae; genus Onychomys; species Onychomys torridus. The sequence continues at coordinate 5,905 of NW_023412657.1, forward strand.
TGGGGTGAAATCTAGGGCTTGGGGCGGGAGGAGGAGGAAAGTGGAACTCATGGCTGATATGTAAAATTAAAACACAAATGGATTAAGAAAATGTGGTACATATACAAAATGGAGTACTACTCAGCAGAGAAAAAAAATGACATCATGATGTTTGCAGGCAAATGGATGGATCTAGAAAAAAATAATCCTGAGTGAGGTAACCCAGACTCAAAAAATAAACATGGTGTGTGCTCACTCATAGGAGGATACTAGATGTAAAACAAAGATGACTAGATTGCTACTCCCAACTCCAGGGAGTCTACCTAGAAAGCAGGACCCTAAGAAAGACACAGGGATCGCCCAATGACAGAGAAATGGAAGAGATCTACATGAACAACCTGGTTGTGAGTGGGGGTAATGAACTCTCATCCAATAACTGATGGAAGTGGATTCAAAGATCCTTGGCCATGCCCCAGGTAGAGCTCAAGAAGTCCAATTGGTGAGAAAGAGGAGGGATTATATTAGAAATTTGCTTTCTTAATGAGAAATTATGAATAAGATTCTTTGTGAATGCTCAAATAATTTCTTTCCTGTTTAAATAGAGACAATTTGTCTATTGCTTTCCTTTCCAGTATGTCTCCAGTGATAGATCTAAAAGGCCTTGTGTAAGAATGAAGATAATACAGACATATATAACACTGGGACCCAAATAAAAGCTGGGATCAGGTGATCTGTGCTCAAATAGAGTTAAAGATTTATTTACTACATGGTGATAATAGAAAGGCATGGTTACTATCTGAATCCATGCACATACTCATGCTTTGCTCATCTCATTCCTTACAGTCTCTTTAGCCTAGAATTGTTTAGGCCTATACATCTGAAAAGAGCAAATTATGGTGGAGAGTTTTTGTCCCAACTATTATCATCCTCATGAGATCACAGGGAGATTTGTAATGTTCCAAGCCTCAAGTGATGAGGGGAAGTTTGTTTGCCTTTGTGTGAGAGTCTATATCTATGATCCTTGATCTAGATCTGCCCATGGAAACATATCTTGTACACTCACAGACCAACTGAGCTCTATTTTTGCTGCCCATATATATGTCCAATGATTGATTCTATAATAGATTGCCTAAAACAATTGGCTTTATATATTTTTTATTTTTATTTTTTACTATGTGTTTTAATTTTATATATCAGCCATGAGTTCCCCAGTCCTCCCACCTCCATCCCCCACCACCACATTCGCCCCAGCCCATCCCCTCCATTCCCATGTCCTCCAGGAACAAGAAACCCCTGGGGACTCATTTAAACCTGGTGCATTCAGTACAGGCAGGTCCTGTCCCCTCCTTCCAGGCTGAGCATGTGTCCCTGTGTAAGCCCAAGGTTCCAAACAGCCAGCTCATGCACCAAGGACAGGTCCCAGTCCCACAGCCTGGGAGCCTCCCAAACAGATCAAGCTATTCAATTATCACATTTATCCAGAGGGCCTGATCCAGCTGGGGGCTACACAGCCATTGGTTCATAATTCACGTGCTTCAATTCGTTTGGCTATTTGTCCCTGTGCTTTTTGCAATCTTGGCTTCAACAATTCACACTCATGCCATTGAGATTGTATGCCACTTGTATATTGGGTGCTTGAAGAGACTTTAAGAGGACTTCAGATTATCTGGAACATGGTGTTGCACCCTGTATGGGCAGATACTGGCTACTGAACTTAGATTCTCTGAAAAAGCATCAAGAGTGCTTAACCACTTGACAATCACTCCAGACTCACAATAAAAACTTGTAAGTTGACCATAAGTAAATGTATATTAAGTAATCTTACTTTAACAAGAAAAATAATCATTTGTGTAATATAAAGAATGATTTTTCTTTTATTAAGAGAATGAGCATCAGTTTATATTATAGGATAATTTATAGTTATTGGTCAAATGCTTTTAAACAAAATAAGAAAGTTAATTATAGAATGTGAAATGCATTTTGAGAGAATAACGAGATGTGTTTTATTAATATCGGTTTATAAAAAGTGAGTGACACTATTTAAATTTATTTATTGCCCTGATTAATGTATCATACAACGTTATTTGGATTATATTTGTGATAAAAAAGAACCAAGTTAATTTAAATGACTATATTAACTAGTCAAAATCTAAGACGTCAGTAATATTTCATATAATAAAACGTCTTCTAAAGTTCAGCATTAAATTAGCACATTTGTTAGCAAATGTATTTAACCAAACAAATTACCTATCAACATGTGTTTACACATCTGAGTGCTCAAGGGCCATTTGTAGGAGGTTTGCAACTATGTTGGGAATAAGTTTACTGCAGAAAAAAAAAGATTGCCCAATTCTGAGAGTCTATTTTACAATAACACATGTCATCTCTTATTTATGTTCCACATAGTGTTTGATATGGTGTTTACCAACAGAGGTCAGCTATGATCAACCCCAGGACAGTAACCCTGTAGACTGTAACCCATAGCTCCAGTTGGTACTCTGCAGTGCTGCTACTTCTGCAACTTCCTCAGTGGCTTCCACATCCCTTTTCCTGTACATGTAGCTCTGTGTGTGGTAGTAAATCAGGAATGAAAAAAGTGGTACTTAAAATTACTGCAACTGTTTATTTAGTGTGTGTGTGTGTGTGTGTGTGTGTGTGTGTGTGTGTAAAATGGAATGCATGTGGAGATCACATGACAACTTATGGTAACTGGCAATAAAAACAGGAGAAAAATAATCTGCAAATCAAGCTCTTCTAATTTCTCTTTGATGGAGCCAATCTTTCAATTTTATTTTTAATTTTAATCAATACATGTGTTCCTGAATTGAAAATTTTGCATCATCAATCCCCCAGTGGTTGCCCATAAATACCCTGGTGCTGACCGCCAAACACATCTTCCTCCTGTAGGAAGCCTTATTTTTTCACTGAGATAATGAATGCAGTGTGACCTGCCTATGTGTGCATTGGAGGTGGTTAACATCCTGCAGTGTGAAAAAATATATTTTTAATTAAATTTATTTATGTGTATAAATCTTATATTATAAAATTAGTTTATATTTAAATAATTTACATTTGTATTATATTTAATTAAATATAATTATGTCTGCTTGATTCTTTTTTTTGAAAATCTTACATAATGCAATTTATACACATAGTTCAACATTGTTTCACATTTTAGCATTGTAGCATTTAGGAAAGATAAATGATATTGGTTACAATGTTATCTCAAATAATTATATCACATAAGAACATTTGAAAATTATTTTTGACTAGCCTTGAAAGTGAAGGAATATTATATGACAAAATTTTAAGTGTGTATCCTTGGCCAGCTTTGTACATATTGGAAAAATTAGATAAACAAAACAAAATTGTCACCTGGTAAATGTCTAATATACATATATACATAGTAAACAAAGGATATCATAAAAATAAAATAAAAATTCTCATTAAATAATCATCTATTGTCATATATATGTGTACATATGTCAAACACAAGATATTAAATAAGAAATTTTTCACATAATAAAGAACTAATATCCAATATATACATATTGAACACAAGAAATCAAATAAATAAAACAAAATATCTCTCCTGATAAATGTCTAATATCCAAAATATACACATAGAACACAAGAAATAAAGTAAATAATATAAAAATTCCCATCTGATAAAGGTCTAATATTCATAATATTCATATTAAACTCAAGAAATAAAAAAAACAAAATTTCTCATGTGATAAATGTCTAATATAAAAAATATACCTACTGACAACAAGAATTCAGATAAATAAAACAAAAATTCTCATCTGATCAATGTCCAATATCCAACATATATATGTTGAACACATTGCACCAGTTAAATAAAACAAAAAAAATCTTATATCATAAAGGACCAACATCCATATTATACGTATTGAACACAAGAAATCAAATAATTAACACAACAATATTCATCTGATAGAGGTCAAATATCAAAAATACAACTATTGACTTTAATTAGATAAATAAACAAAAAATCCCATCTGATAAAGAACTAATATCAAAAATACACACATTGAACCCAAGAAATCAGATAAATAACACAAAAATTCTGATCCAATAGACATCTAATATCCAAAATACACATATTGAACATAATTAGCTAAATAAAACAAACCTTTTCATGTGATAAAAGTCTCATATCAAAAATATACATATGGAACAAAAGAAATGAAACAAATATTTTCAACATGAACATACTAATATCCAAAACATACATATTGAACACAAGAAATAAGAAAAACAAAATATTCTCACGTGATAAAGCTGAAATAGCAAAAATATTCTTACTGAACACAAGAAATTAAGTAAAACAAAATTTCTCATCTGATAAATGTATCATATCCAAATATACATATTGAACAAAAGAAAAAAGAAAAAGAAAAAATAATAATGTGATAAACTTCAAATATCAAAAACATACATATTGAACACAACAAATGAAGTAAAACAAAAATTTTCAACAGATAAAGGGCTAATATCCAGAATATACATATTGAAAATAAAAAATTAAGTAAAACAAAAATTTCCTTCTGATAAAGTGCTCATATCCAAATATACATATAGAACAAACAAATAAAAAGAAAGTACAATTTTCATGTCAATTGTCAAATATCAGAAACAAACACATTGAACACAACAAATTAAATAAAACAAAGATTATCATGTGATAAAAGTCCATACAAAATATAGAAACTAAAAACTAGAAATCAGGTAAATAATAAAAAGATTCTCATTTGATATTGCTCTAATAACAAATATTTATATCTTAAACAAAAAAATTAAATGAAAAAAATCTATCCTGATAAAAATCTAATATCCAAAAGATATGTATTGAACCCAACAAATCAAATTAATATAACAAAAATTCTAATCAGATAAAGGTCTAATACCCAAAATATACATATAGTATAAAAAAAGATAACTGAAACAAAAATTATAATCTGATAAAGTTGTAAAGTCTACATCTGAATTATTCATATTGACAGCCAGAAATCAGATAATTATATTTTGAATCTTTCAATTAATCAGTTGAAAATTTTTGTTTTATGTAACTTCTTGTGTTAAATATATACATTTTTGATATTTTACCTTTATAACATGAGAAATTTTGATACGTTTTTCTGATTTCTTGTGTTTAATATGTATATTTAGATATTATAGCTTTATCAGAGGAGAATTTTTGTTTTATTTACCTGATTTCTTTTGTTAAATATGTATATTTTTGATAACAGACCTTTATCAGATGACCATTTTTGTTTATTTAATTTTTTGTGTTCAATCTGTATACTTTAGATATATGACTTTTATCAGATAACAATTATTTTATCTGATTTCTTGGGATTAATGTGTATGTTTTGCATATCAGCACTTTACTGCTTGTAATTTTTTTATATACTTCTTGTGTTCCATACGTATATTTTGGATATTTGACATTTATCAGATAAGAAGTTTTGTTTTATTTTTCTGATTTTTGGGGTTCAGTATGCATGTTTTGAATATTTCAATTTATCAGATGAAAATTTTTGTTTTATGTAATTTCTTCTGTTCAATATTTGTATTTTTGGTATTAGACCTTTGTTTCATGAGAAATTTTGTTTTGTTTTTCTGATTTCTTCTGCTTAATATGTATATTTAGGACATTAGACCTTTATCAGATGAGAAATTTGTTTTATTTGTCTGATTTCTTGTGTTCAAGATATATTTTTTGATAATAGACCTCTATTAGATTTAGAATTTTTGTATTACTTACCTAATTTCTAGTGCTCAATATGTATATTTTTGATATAGTCCTTTACCAGGAGAGAATTATTTTTTTATTTAATTTCTTGTGTTAATTAAGTATGTTTTTGGAGACCAGGAGAGGTCTGACCACACGTGCTGGACACGAGCGTACCACGCCTCCCTATTCTTAGCCCTTGTACAGCACGGGGTCCTGGGGCTCCAGAAAGCCAGCGACTGGTGCCCTAGGAAATCCTGCAGCAGTGCCCTGCCTGAGACCGGTGGAGGTGAGACCGTTCGCTTCCCACCGAACCCGGTTCCTCGCAGGCACTCTTCCTGTGGCACCCAGAAACTCCTAGCAGGTGCCCGAGGGCTGAATGCGAGCTTGATGGACGGCGGCGCGCTGCCCCGACTCATGCCCGCCTCGCCTGGAGTCGCTGGAACCTGCGCTACCCGGCGGAGACCCGCATCCCCGGAACTGCTGCGCCACCGCCGCTGATCTGGAGCAACTGTCTTGCGCCCCTTCATCCCCGGACATCGGGGGCAGCTCGGAGCCTGGCTCCCCTGCTCTGCCTACTCATCAGAGGACAGCGGCTGCGAGGGAGAGCTGAGTCCCATGCAGCACGAGCTGCTCGACTTTTCCAGCTGGTTAGGGGGCTACTGAGTACCCAACCCCTCTAAGCCGCATCCCTGTTGTCTCCTGGTGGACAGACCCGCGCTTCTTGCCCACGGAGCCTGGACCTTCATCAGGTGAGAATTTTTGTGTTATCTAATTTTATATGTTCAGATCGATATTTTGGATATTTAACGTTTATCACCAGAGATTTTTTTGTTTTCCTGATTACTTTTCTTCAGTGTGTATATTTCTGATTTTAGACCTTTTTCAGATGAAAATCTTTTTATCTTATTTCTTATTTTCAATATGTATATTTTTGCTATAAGACATATATCAGATGAAAATTGTATTATTAATCTGATTTCTAATGCTCAGTATGTATATGTTCAATATAGAAATTCATCAGGGAGAATATTTTTTAATTTTCTTTCTTGGATTCAATGTGTTTATTTTTGGTATTAGACCTGTATCAGGTGTGAATTCTTGTGTTCAATATGTATATTTTGATATTAGACCATTATCAGATGAGAATTTTTGTTTTATCAATTTTCATATGTTCAATAACAATATTTTTGATATTGACCTTAATCACATGAGCAAATTTGGTGTTTTTGATTACTTGTGTTCAGTATATATATTTTGGATGTTAGACCTTTATCAGATGAGAATTTTGGTTTCATTTATCTGATGTCTTTTGTTCCATATGAACATTTTTGATCAGAAAATAATTTTTGTGTTATTGGTCTGATCTAGTGCTCAATATGTACATTTTGGATATAAAATTATTATTAGGGGAGAATTTTTTGTTTTATTTAATTGCTTGTGATCAATAAGTATGTTCTTAATATTTCACTTTTATCACATGAGAATTTTCTTCTATTTTTCTGATTTCTTGTGTTCAATAAGTATATTTTGGATATAAGACTTTTCTCAGATAAGAATTATTCTTTTATTTAATTTCCTTTGTTCGATGAGTATTTTTTTCTATTTGAATTATATCACATGAGAAATTTGTTTTATTTATCTGATTTCATGTGCTCAATATGTATATTTTGGATATTAGGGTTTATCAGATGAGAATTTTGTTTAATTTATCTGATATTTTGGAATAATGTGTACATTTATGATATTAGACATTTATCAGGTAAGAATTTTTGTTTTTTTTTAAATTTCTTGTGCTCATAATGTATATTTTTGGTATTGAACCTTTATCAGATGAAAATTTTCATGTTATTTAGCTGATTACTTGGCATCATTATCTTTATTTTGGATATCAGCTATCAGGTGAGAAAATTTGTTTATTCATTTTCTTGTGTTAAATATATATATTTTGATATTAGACTATAATCAGATGGTAATTTTTGTTTTATTTAAGTTCTTGTGTACAATATGTATGTTTTTACATTTTACCTTTATCACATAAGAAATTTGTTTTCTGATTTCTTGTGTTCAGTATGTGTATTTTGGAGATTAGACCTTTATCAGAAGAGAATTTTTGTTTCATTTACTTAAGTATGTACAATATGTATATTTTGGACGGTAGATCTTCATTATATTGATCATAAGAAATTAGATAAATGAGACCAAATTTCTCATCTGATAAAGGTCTAATATCCAAGATATAAATAATGAACACCAGAAACCAGATAGAGAAAACAAATATTCTCATCTGATGAAGGTTTAATACTTAGAATATGAATATTGAACTTAAGAAATCAAATAAATCAAACAAAATTGTCATCTGATAAAGGTGTAATATCAAAAATATTCTTATTGAACACAAACTATTAGAAAAAAACAGAATTCTGAAAAATAGAACTATTACTGAAAATATACATTATGAGCACAAGAAAACAGATACAGAAAACAAAAATTTCCTTTGAAAAAGGTCTGATATCCAATATAGACAGAGTAAATACAATTAGATAAACAAATCAAAAATTTTCATCTGATAAAGTTGTAATATCTATAGTTACATATAGAAATCAAGAAACTAGAAAAGTAAACAAAATTTTTCATTGGATACAGGAGTAAGACTGAAAATATACATACTGTACATGAGAAATCAGATAAATAAAATAAATAAAACAAAAATGCTAGCTGGATGGTGGTGGTGTATGTCTTTAATCCCAACATTCAGAAGGCAGAGCCAGGGGAATCTTTGTGAGTTTGAGACCAGCCTGGTCAACAGAGTGAGATCCAGGACTGGCACAAAGATACACAAAGGAACTCTGTCTAAAAAAAAAAAAACCAAAAAACAAAAAAAAAAACAGAAAACAAACAAAAAATGCTGATCTGATATAGGTGTATTATTAAAAATATACTTATTGAACACAATAAATTAAATGAAAGAAAATTCTCATCTGATAAAGTTCTAATTTCAATACTTCACAAATTTAATCCAAGAAACCAGATAAATAAACAAAAATTCTGACTGATAAAGGTCTAATTTGAAAAACAAGACAAGACATTAGCTACATAAAACAAAATTCTCATCTGATATAGGTCTTATATCCAAAATATACATACTGAACACAAGAAAGTAAATGAAACAAAAATTCTCAACTGATAAAAGACTATATCCTAAATATACATTTTGAAAACTAGAAATCAGATGATTACTACAAAAATTCTTATCTGATAAAGGACTGAAATCCCAACTATACACATTGTACCAAAGAAACAATATCAATAAAAAATTCTCCTCTGATAAAAGTCTAATATACAAAATATACATAGTGTACATAATTACATACATAAAACAAAAATTTTCATGTGATAAATGTCTAATATCAAATATATACATATGGGAACCAAGAAATTAAGAAAAACAAAAATTATCAGATAAATGTCTAATATCAAAAACATCCTACTTCCCAAATGAATTTCTCTGAAATGTTTGGATATTAGCCCTTTATTTATGAGAATATTTGTTTAATTCATCTAATTTCTTGTTTTCAATAGGAAGATTTTTTGATAATAGACTTTAAAAGGTTTGAATGTTTGTTTTAGTTATTTTTGAGTGTTCAATATATATATACATATAATATATATATATAATTTCTATATTTAATTAAATATATTACATCATTCCCTTCCTCCTTCTACCCACTCCTACAATGCCCATTCCCACCAACTCCAGCCTGCTGTGAAATTCACAGCCTTCTCTTATTTAATCTTTGTTGTTACATATACATACAAATGAATCAACATATGAATATAATGATTCTGTTCAGTGGTACATGCATGTATGTTTCTAGAGTTGGACACTTGGTGTTAGATAACCAATTAGGTGGTACATCCTTGGTTGTTAATTGCTTGTAGCTCTTCATCTACTGGTGGGCCCATGAGATTTCCCGCCTCTAAATTGAACTGTTAAATGGTTGATATTGTTAAAGTTTGTTTAAGCAGTCATTTAGTTCAGAATTCATAGATATAGCTTCCCTGAAATAGTTAGAAAGCACAGTCTCACAGCAGACTTCCTGATGCCCAGGCTCTTAAAATCTGCCTACATCTTCTCCTGTAATGTTCCCTGAGCCGCAGTTTATTAGTTGTTGCTGGACACTCCAAAGTCAATTGTTCTCTGCATGTTAACCATGTGTGAATTCTATAATGCTATTCATCTACTGCAAAGAGAAAATTCTTTGATTAGAAGTGAGAGCTACAATTATATGTGGGTGTAAAGATAAGTATATACAATGTAGCTAAGAATAAGGCCATGGGTCTTAGAGGAAAACATACTACAAATCTTACAAGAAGGAAAAGACAGAGGGTTTTACCTCACATGCTGTATAAGGAGGGGTGGATTGTGTTTGGTGTGTGTGTGTGTGTTTATAGTAAGCAGTTTCCCAGAACACTAAAAGGTTAGAGATATTTCTTTTTTTATCTCACTGAAAATTTTATTTCTTTATTTTTGTTATTTATTACATTTGTGTTTTAATTTTACACATCAGCCATGGGTTCCCCAGTCCTCCCCCTTCCCTTCCCCAATCCCACCTTCACTCAGCCCCTACTCTCCATTACTATCTCATCCAGGGCCAAGATTCCCCTGGGGATTCCTTTCAACCTGCTGGATTCAGTACAGGCAGCTCCAGTCCCCTCCTTCCAGGCTGAGCAAAGCGTCCCTGTGTAAGCCCAAGCTTCCAAACAGCCAGCTCATGCCCTAAGGACAGGTCCAGGTCCCACAGCCTGGATGCCTCCCAAACAGTTGAAGCTATTCAATTGTCTCACTTATCCAGAGGGCCTGATCCAGATGGGGGCTCCACAGCCTTTGGTTCATAATTCATGTGCTTCCATTCATTTGGCTATTTGTCGCTCTGCCCCTCCAATCTTGGTCTCAACAATTCATGCTCTTACAGTCCCTTCTCTTTCTCAACAATTGGACACCTGGAGCTCCACCTGGGGCCTGTGAGGATCTCTGTATACACTTCCATCAGCTATTGGATGAGAGTTCCAGCAAGACTTTTAGGGTGATTGACCATCTTATCACCAGATTAGGTAGGTTTGGGCTTTGACTCGACCACTGCCAGCAGTATACAGAGGATGTATCATTGTGGATTTCTGGGGACCTCTCCAGCACTCTGCCTATTCCTGTTCTCATGTGGTCATCATTTATCATGGCCTGTTATTCCTTGTTCTCCCTTTCTGTTCTTGATCCCGCTGGGATCTCCTGCTCTCCTAAGCTTTCTTTCCCTCAAAACTTGCCCTGCATTACTCCCATTGTCATCCAGGTTGTTCATGTAGATCTCATCCATTTCTCTGTCATTGAGCAATCCATGTGTTTTTCTTAGGGTCCCATTTACTAGGTAGCATCCCTGGAGTTGTGTAGCAGTCTAGTCATCTTTGTTTTACATCTAGTATCCTCCTATGAGTGAGTACATAGCATGTTTGTCCTTCTGAATCTGGGTTACTCAGAATGATTTTTTCTAGATCCATCCATTTGCCTGCAAACCTCATGATGTCATTGTTTTTCACTGCTGAGTAGTACTCCATTGTGTATATGTACCATATTTTCTTTATCCATTCTTCAGTTGAAGGGCATCTAGGTTGTTTCCAGGTTTTGGCTATTACAAACAATGCTAATATGAACATAGCTGAGCAAATGCCCTTGTGGTATGATTGAGCATTCCTTGGGTATATGCCCAAGAGTGCTACAGCTGGGTCTTGGGGGAGATGGAGTCCCAATTTTCTAAGCAAGTGCCATATTTATTTCCAAAGTGGCTGTACAAGCTTGCATTCCTACCTGCAGTAGAGGAGAGTTCCCCTTTGCTCCACATCCTATCCAGCATAAGCTGTCTTCTGTGTTTTTGATCTTAGCCATTCTGAGAGGTGTAAGGTGGTATCTCAGAGTCATTTTGATTTGCCTTTCGAGGATAATTAAGGATGTTGAGCAAATCCTTAAATGTCTTTCAGTCATTTGAACTACCTAGTTGAGAATTCTCTGTTTATTTATAGCCCATTTCTTAACTGTATTGTTGGGCATTTTGATGTCTAAATTTCTGGAGTTCTTTGTATATTCTGGATATCAGCCCTCTGTCAGATGTTGGGTTGGTGAAGAGCTTTTCCTATTCTATATGTTGTCTCTTTGTCTTGTTGATTGTGTCCTTTGCTCTACAAAAGCCACCACCTAACGGTACTTTTCAGATTCAAGTTGTCCCATTGATTGATTGTTGCTCTCAGTGTCTGTGCTACTCGTTATATTAAGAATTGATCTCCTATGCAAATTTGTTCCAGACTGCTTCCTACTTTCTCTTCTATCAGGTTCAGAGTAACTGGATTTATGTTGAGGTCTTTGATCCACTTGGACTTAAGTTTTGTACAAGGTGACAGGTATGGATCTATTTGCAGCCTTCTATACATTGACATCTAGTTATGCCAACATCATTTGTTGAAGATGCTTTCTTTTTTCCAGTGTACAGTTTTGGCTTCTTTGTCAAAAATTATGTATTCATAGGTGTGTGGATTAATGTCAGGTTTTTCAATTCCATTCCATTTGTCCACATGTCAGATTTTATGCCAGTACCAAGCTGTTTTAATTATGGTAGCTCTATAGTAGAGCTTGAGGTCGGGGATAGTGATGCCTCCAAATGTTGTTTTCTTTTGGCTATCCTGGATTTTTTGTTTTTCCATATGAAGTTGAGTATTATTCTTTCCAGGTCTGTGAAGACTTGGTTGGTAATTTGATGGGGATTGCGTTGAATCTGTACATTGCTTTTGGTAAGATCACCATTTTGACTATGTTAGTCCTGCGTATCCATGAGCATGGGAGACTTTTCCATTTTCTGTCATTTTCTTCAATTTCTTTTTTCAGGGACTTAAAGGTCTTGTCATATAGGTCCTTTACTTGCTTCGTTAGAATAACCCCAAGGTATTTTATGTAATTTGTGGCTATTGTAAAGGCTGATGTTTCTCTGATTTCCTTCTCAGCCTGTTTGTCTATTGTTCTAATATCCAAAATATGCATATTTAACACAAGAAGTCAGAAGAAGAAATCAAAATCATCATGTAATAAGAGTCAAATATCAAAAATATAATTATGGAACCCAAGAAACTAAAGAAGATAAAAATTATCACCTGATAAAGCTCTAATAACCAACATGTACATATTGGACCCAAGAAATTAGAAGAGGAGAACAAAATTCTTCATGTGATAAATGTCAAATATCTAGTATCTAAAATATACATTGAATTCAAGAAATCAAATAACTAAATAAAAAACTGAACTGATAAATGTCTATTACCCATAATATACAGAGTGAACAACAAATCAGATTAATAAAACAAAAATTCTCATATGAAAATATACCAAAAACTTTACATATTGAACACAAAAAATAAAAAAATAAACGCAAATTCTTTTCTGATAAAGGTCTAGTATTTAAAATTACACTTTGAACACAAGAAAACAGACAAAAATTGTTACCAGATAATGTTCTAATACAACAAAATATAGGTATTGAACACATGAAATGAGAAAAATAAAACAAAAATTTTCACCTTAAAATAGTCTAATATCAAAAATATACATGGTGAAAATAATTAGGTAAATAAAACAAAATTCTCATTTGCTAAATGTCTAATATCAACAATATACATAGTGATCACAAGAAATCATAATCATAAAAAGAAAACAAAGTTCTCAAGTGATAAATGTCAAATACCACAAATATACTTACTGACACACGAAACTAAATAAAACAAAAATTCTCACCTGATAAAGGTCTAATATCCAAAATAGTTATTAAACCCAAGGAACTAGATAAATAAAACACTAATTATCATCTGATAAAGTTCTAATATCCACAGTACATATTGAATGCAAGAAATCAGATAAATAATACAAAAATTATCATTTTATAAAAGTCTGTTATCTAAAATATACATATTGAAGTCAAGAAATCACATAAATAGAACAAAAATATTCATCAGCTAAAGATCTAATATTAAAAAACACATTGAGCACAAGAAATGATATAAATGAAACAACAATTGTCATCATATAAATATGTAATATCCATGATGTACATACTGAATCCAATAAATCAGATAAATAAAACTGAAATTCCGAGGCCTCCAGCACATTTCCTATCAATAATTTATCAGTTTCATCATTACCTTGTGTTAGAGGGACTGGCAGACCAGTATGGGATTGGATGTGAGTTATATATAAAAGATGACCCCTTTCCCTGATTGTATCTTGCAATTGAATAAATAGAGAAGTTAATTCTGAAGCATCAGGAATAAATTCTGCAGTCTCAATATGTAATACCACTCTTTCAGCATACTGAGAGTCAGTAACTATGTTGAGAGGTTCTGAAAAATCCATTAATACCAACAGAATAGCATACAATTCTGATTTTTGAACTGAATTATAAGGACTTTGAACCACTTTACTTAAATTTTCTGATTTGTAACCTGCCTTTCCTTGTTTGTTGGCATCTGTATAAAATGTCCGAACTCCAGATATAGGTTTTTCATGTACAATTTGAGGCAAGATCCAATCAGCTCTCTTTATAAGATCAATTCTATTGCTTTTAGGATATTTGCTATTAATTTCTCCCAAAAATTTACTGCAAGCTCTTTGCCAAG